>NC_142113.1:34500000-34595000 GCF_056152115.1 Neolamprologus brichardi | reverse complement strand
TATAGTTAGGGCTGGACCAGGTGACCCTGAATCCTCCCTTAGTTATGCTGGAATAGATGTAGGCTGCCGGGGATTCCCATGATGCACTGGGTGTTTCTTCTTCACTCACTATGTGTTAACAGACCTCTCTGCATTGAATCATATCTGTTATTAATCTCTGTCTCTCTTCCACAGCATGTCTTTATCCTGTCTTCCTTCTCTCACCCCAACCAATCACAGCAGATGGCCCCGCCCCTCCCTGAGCCTGGTTCTGCTGGAGGTTTCTTCCTGTTAAAAGGGAGTTTTTCCTTCCCACTGTCGCCAAAATGCTTGTTCATAGGGGGTCACATGATTATTGGGTTATTATTGTAGGGTCTACCTTACAATATAAAGCGCCTTGAGGCGACTGCTGTTGTGATTTGGCGCTGTGTAAATAAAACTGAGTGAAAAGCCGCTGGGTTTACAAGCTCAGGAGCAGATTTAACAGACTCCTTAGTAACTTGCTTGGCTTTTGTACAAACCAGAGGTGGTGCACAATGATCTGGTTTAGCTCGTTCAGATGGGAAAACACTAAGGCCGGTCTCACCCTTTATGGCTGGCTCGTGCAACACTAAGTCACTGATTGCATATGCAAGTAAACACGAGGTTTCTTCTCAGAAATTGCAAACTGGGAAACTAACTCGTCTTGAGCCGTCTTAGACTCATCAAACACGATCTCATTGGCCGCCTCTACAGGCTTAGCCCACCCTGACTTGGCCTCTGGAGGTCTGTGTGATTATGGACCAATCAGTGTTTTACCTTTTTACAGGAGGTGTAGCCTGTTATTCAGAGTCTGCACATGTTGGAAGCAATGAGGTAACTCATCTTATGTCGTGTTTTATCTCCACTCAGCTTCAGCAAAACCTACCCAAATACGTAGGAGCTCTGAAGCTGCAGAAAGGATATGAAGCAACCTGTAACTCTCCTGGAAGATATTACATATGTGGAGGAGATCGAAAGGCGCGAAGAAAAGCCGTAGACGATTTCAACGCCATCTGGGGCGACATGAGCAAGAAAGGTTTGAGTCCAGAGGAATTACGAAATATCCAAGAACAACGTCTGGGTTTGGTCGGAGCGCACGCTGAGTAAGTATTTAATGTGTGACCACGACGACCAGCAGATCGAGCTTCACGTGTAACACACATTAAATCGTACTCTGAACGTGTTTCTTGCCAACAGTGTGTACAAAATCCGGGTGCAAACCTCCAACCAAAGAGACTGTGGTGAAAACAGGTTGGCGGTGGAAGCCGACCACGTCCCACCCAGATGTGTCTTTCAGAATGCCCATAAAATGCTGCAGGACCCTGAGAACGTGAAGTTAAGAGAGGACATGAAAAACAAAAGTCCCAACCTCTTTGCACTGTTGGATAAGAACGGCGACCGCGGGCTGTGCAGAGAGGTCCTGAAATCGGACCACGAGGCAGGCCTGACCTGGCGCAACAGAAAAGAGTCTCGTATAATCAGGTGAGAACAAATCTGCTCGTCCTGGAGCTAAACTCAGAGTTCTCTTTGGATCGCTAACGTGCTTCTGTTCCAGCGAGAAGCTTAAGGAGATTCTTCTTTCTGGAGACGGGGAGAAACTGGTGAAGATGTCGCTGCTGGCAGCCAATCCGATCACATCCAATTCTCTCAGAGAGGATGCAGGTACGTGCAGATAGAAGTGCTATGTGCTGTCACACACCAGGTTACTGATGAGACGATGAGCAAAGATGTTTGTCACCATAGAAACGACACAAAGAAACATCTGTCTGTAAAAACGAACTCGTGTTTTTCATGAAATGATGAAACAGTCTTTCAGCAGTTTAATGCACAGAGTGCTGGTTCCACTGGTTCCACTGGTTTCACAGCCACACACAGGTTAATTATTAGAACAGGAACACGTGAAGCACCAAGGATCACATTAATGCGTGTCCTCGCCTCCGTGGTCACAGATATAGTGCGATGCTGTCAGAGACACCGTTTCCTGGTCAGTGAGTAAACCCCGCCTCTCTCTGCTCGCTGTGTGAACTCTGCAGGAATCCTCTCACTGAACCTCTCAGATATGTCCAGAGACGCAACGAAGCGCTACCACGATGCTGGAGACAAGCTGCTGCTGGAAGGTTACTACAAGATGGGAGTCCTGAACGAGGAGGAGAAGGACAGGATGATGGGCTGGCTGAAGGGCGGGAACCTGTACTCGAAGAACACGTCAGAGTACAAAGAGCTGTCCCACGAGCTGAGAGCCAAGACACAGAAACACAACAACAACAGTGGAAAGTAAAACAGCGCCTGTGAGAGACGTGTGTGTTTAACGTATCAGATCATTGATATGTTTTGTTTCCTCTCTGACCGTTTCATCATCTTCCTCTTTTATGAGAAAAGAGAAAAGAGTTTCTCTGAAAGATTTCAATCCGAGGATAAGAAGCAGCTCAAAGACAGCGATCTGTAATCACAGGAGCTGTTGTGTGTTCTGTGTAACACCTGTCGCAGGTACCTGTGACACCTGTGTGAGATCAGTATTTTAAACTAGGTTATCTTATACCCATAGTCAAGGTAGATGAAGTATGTTAAACAGCTGTAGAACATAAATATATTCCTTAGTCTAGGTTGTGTGCAAAATATATAGCTTAGTTTTCCTTATATTTTTAGGTTAAAGAACATGACCATCTTCGCAGTATATTTTGGTAGTAGGATAGACAAATGTTCCAGTATATCTTTGGGGATTAAAAGAATGTGACCATCTTTGGGTTCTGTTAGACAGGTGGGCGCCACCATTTATCTGCTGTGAATGTTTTACACTGTTTTCTTGTCATGTCAGACTGCTTAAATCATTTCTGAATGTTAAGAGATATATTCTAAAACACTTCTTCAGTAGAGAATCAGAGAGGAGAAACACAGAATTTCTTGCTAGCAAGGGCATCTCTCAGAACTCACACCCCAAGAGTGAGTCTCAGAGAGTGGCCCTGAGGACTGCCCTGGTCCTTTATTTATACACTTCAGTGAGCGTTTGTTCCATACATTGAAGTGTGTGTGTGTGTGTGGTCAGAGTGTGACCCCATAAGTGACTTCCCTAAACCTGCTGGACTGGAAGGAAGCAGTTCATCAAACCAAAACCACTTAGACTGGAAACAGATATAACTACGTTAATCCTACCGTAAAACAATAAAACAAGGTACGACCTTTCCCATGCTCCTAGGATGTGGGGGTGAAAGCCAGAACACCCTGGAATGTTACAGACTTCCTAGGATGAGACATCCTTTCAATAAACACAAATGGTTACATGTAGTATTCTACCATATTCAAACTTATATCATTAAAAGATTATACTGACTACTAAGTACAATTTTCCATTGACATTCCCTCCTGTTGTCAGTATAAATTTAAATGAGATATCAGTATGTAACATCTTGTTGTACATTTTCTGTCACATCGTCATTAGTCACACAAAGTCTTCATGTTCCAACAGGTCGGAGTCATTATCATCACTTGTCACGTCTATGTATGCAGCAACAGTGGAAAATATTATGCGGTTAATCAAGAGTTTTAAACATGGCAGTATACATGTTACAAAAACACAAAATAAAAGTAGAAATATCCCAACTCCGATGAGTCGTCCTTTTAACACCTGTAACCAGGAGCCAGTGTAAAGCCAAGAAAACCAGTCACTTGTATCACTTACATAGTCCTGATTTTGGGCCTGCTGGATCTGTCTCAAAGGCGTGCTGGGCATATGGGAACAGACATAATAGTCTGTATTTGCCGATTCTGTCTTTGTCCTGTAAAGGTGAGCGTCGTAGTCAAGGTAACCAGGAGGGTCCACCTTCCCATGGCTACGTACAGGTCCGTCACACCCTACTACTTGGTTACTCTAGAGTTGGCCAATGGCTGGAGGTTGAAGTGCGAGGAATTCCCTACGGGCGCCCAATCAGCACTTCCCCCTCACCACTGAAGCAACCAAGTGAGGGTGAAACTTTCCTCTACTAGTTGATTTCTGTGAAGGAAGTGGAATCCTCTGGGACCTCAACCTTTTTGCAGTGGCTCTGATGTATCCAGGAGGGTCTCTCCGCTATTTTGCTGGCAGTTGAAGTGGTCAGAAGCACTTGAAATGGCCTCTATCAACCCCCATCACCTCACTTTAGGCCTTCGTCCTGCGATAGGAATATTTATGACTCTTCTACTGTCCATGCTCTGCAGAAAAACCCCTCTGTGGAAAGGGTGCTGGGTCCAGTTATCTTACTGCTGTTATGATCCCAGCAGCCTTTAGAGTGTCATCGTATGCACAGTACAGTGACACAGCATTAGGTGATGTTCATAGGAAACTGCTGTCATCACCACCATAGCTTCTGGTTCCTGTGCTTTTCACAGAATCATGATGTCATCCTCGGACTCCCCCTGCGCTGTCGATGGAGCTTGGCACGCCCCCCTCATCCTTCAGGTGCCCGTCTGTTGTCCAAAATCTCCTCTGTTGGCCTCTGGAAATCCCCCTTGGCACAGCTCTCATTCCAACGCAGCTTCGTGGTCCTTGCTGTGGCTCCAAAGTCTGATCTCATGATGGGCCCCAACCAGCTTGACCTTTGACCTCAACCACTGCCTGGGCTGTCAGCTATGCCTGGAATGGTTCTCGCTTCTCACCGGACCTCTGAAGATTTCTCAGGAGATGACTGCTGCACCTGTATTTCCTTGCTAGGAGGAAAAACTTCTATTTGGAGAGCATGTCAACAATCATCAAACCACATTCTTTAGTGAACTTCACTTATAGGCCATCAAAGCCTCATCTGAACATGGATGCACCACTTGTATAGGTTTAATACCCGTTGAATGAACTGTTAATCACACAAATCACTGCAAAAATCATATAAAACATAGTTTAATGTTAATTCATTGTTTCATGTTAATCCTGGACCCCTCCTCTTGACGCATGGACACTCCCATGAGTCAACTCATCAAAACCAGATTCCTGTCTTAAAGAAAAAGGTTAGCTAGATCATGTCCCAGGCAACATCAGGGCATCTCCTCCTCTGGAGCAGCACCACCCCGGACCTATAATCCTGCAATAAAAGATGTTAGTGTGTTTGCATATTAAGTTTGCTTAAAAACTGGCTCCTCCAGGAGCCTGCATATACACCATCATGGCCTGGAAAACAAGATCTGGAAGTGAAATCAAACTTCACACCTATAAATAATTGTATCATAAGAGTAATAAAGCATTCAACATCAGCAAGACAAGTGTCATGTGCAGGTTTTTTCAAATCAGTAAACTACAATTATTTCCATAAACACTGCATCTCTTATTTGTTTTTCTCATGTTACTTGTCCACTTCTGCTGAATCCTCTACATGTACTCTTAGAAAAACAAACATTAGCAATACACATTGACCATCCCTGTGGTCAGACGCAGGTCGACAGTTTCCAGAGGTGCCATAAAAAGACCATAAAGTTAGCCATCCATAGCTGTGGAAAGAAGTGACGCTAGTTTTCAACACAGGAAACACAGTGTAACAGCATCACCAACTCATAACCTATAAACACAGTTTCTTCACACATAAACCCAGAAATCCTGTAGTAGAAAAACATTAACTAGTTGTCCTGGTATAAATCACATGATCAAGTCACATGAAAAATTGTAATGCTGTAGAAAAGAAATGCAAATGTTAGCGCTGCGCGGGTGTATACACTCTTTCTCACAGTAATCTCTGTGAGCAACACAAACCCATGAATAACACACCCCTGGTAGATTCACAGACACAGAAAGTGGCATTTAAAAGTTAAATCGGTATGCAACCTCGGATGTTGCTGTCATCTTTCTGCTCCTGTAAAAAGAAACACGTAAATTCATCCACCCTTTTGGCCTGTCTAGGTGGAGGTTAACTTTGAGTCGTGGTCAAGCCTTGTCAGGTTTTATCAGTCAGTCAGTTTGTTTTTATTTCCATTCATTCATCCATTCTTTCTTTCTTTCTTTCTTTCTTTGCTGATAGTGGAAACTATCGCTGCATTTGATTTCCACCCTCAGCAAAATGACGTCATTTCAAAAGAAAAAAGAACTTTAGATCGGATTACCTCGCTGAATCCTTTTTAGGCAGGGACTCTCATTTTCTAATCGTCCCAAATAAGTGGCTTTCTCCTGAGCCCATTTTAATGTGGAGAAACTCACTTGTAACAATTTTCTTGACGACGTATCGTATAGCGCTTCTAATCGTGCAGATCTGCTCAAACAGAGATTATCGAACAAAACTTTCAGTGCACTGTGAAAGTATCAAAATAAAAAGGCCTTGTTACGTCATGACACAAGCTCCTCATCTCAGGAGGGTAAATCATACCATCAGCATGGTTTATCATACCATCATACTAATTGGCAGGCTCAACTTCACAACAAAAGAAAAATCATCAGCTAGATTCACTCCAAACCAACCATCAGCTGCACAACACACAACATAAGCCTAACGTCTTATTAGCTATGAGTTTAATCCCCAAGTCTGTGCCTTTCACTCATTTGGGCCACAGATCCATATTATCCAGTTTTTCTTTTTTCCCGTCATCATAAACATGTGACATGTCATCAGCTATTTCACAAAAGAAGTTTGTTCTGACGTATTCAGAGTTGTGTATCTAGGTACAGGATTCACTCACACATCAAAACAGGAAACTCCGTGTTTTAGAGTCTCCACTCTAACAAGCTCCAACACATCTCATTCACTCGTGCTAAGATTCAGTCACCTTTCCTCAATCTAAGAACGATCAACTAATTTGCATATCAGCTATTAACCCACTAAGTTGACAGGACAACAGAAATGCATGTTCAAAATGTTATCACAAAAATAGAATTTCCCTCATACAGTAAATTACTTGTGCTGCATCAATCAAGCAGGAAGCATCTCCCAGTTTACTATATTAACAACTAAATTTATTATCTGATCATTGGTTGGTCAAACCAGAATCTTTTTTTTTTTCACAAAAGTTAAACTGTTGTCCTGCAACCTAGAGAGTCAATTTTTTCATTGGATAAATTCAGCATTTGATAACAAGTGTCTGTTAAATTTACACTATTTTAACACTGATGAAAGATAACAAGCTAACTTTCATTGCATGTGTGTTTGTGTTATTAGGCAGGTTTAATGCATGTCTGTGGAGCTGCATATCCAGCAGAGCATGTTCTTAAAGCTGCCTTTCCTACACACTTCTCTGCTATTATTTAATCATTTTGTAACTGATGTGCTATGAGTTCACTGATCTTTGCATCACTTCTCATCACACTAAGTGACTTGGACAAGATGGTAAACAGACTCACATGCTTAAGATGTTGTCTAATCTTCATGAGCTCTCTTGTGTTTGTGTTAGTAGGGTTAATGCATGTTCTGCTTGTGTGTGTGATTTTGTATGTTTCTTTTTGCAGTGTTTCAGACTCCTTCACAATTTCCCACTTAAGCAGTCAGTTTTGTTTTTCCCAGGTTTGCTAACCCAAATTTTGATTTCCCAGATTAAACACTTACTCTCACTGTTGTCCTCTCCCACTTCAACAGTCCAATAGCAGGCAGTTCTCTTTCAGCTTTGTCCTGTGTTTCACTGTCTCTTCTTGCCATTTTACTCCAAAGGTGGCAAATGTCAAACTCCAACAGTCTCCTCAGTTCTCCTCAAACGTTCTTTTCACATGCACAGTGAATTTGCAGCTTGTTGGGAACACAGTGCCATTCATCCAATCAGGCAGGATGATGGGTTTGCTCTTCTTCTCTGATGCTGTTTGTCCACACTGCTGCTGCTTGCTGGGACTCTTTGCCCAGGACTCTGCTGCTGTCTCTTTATCTGCCATGTTATTGCTCTTTGGAGCTGCATTCCTTGTCTTCAGGGAGGAGTGAGAGCTCGCTTGTGAGGTTGAGAGACACATGGTGCTGTAAATAAGTTAGCCAGAAACTTGGCCTGAATGTTTCTAATGATGTTAAACTATAACTTTCTTCCGTCCGCTGCATGTGGAAAATTGATTCAGGTCTGTTTGTCACCTGAAAGTGACAAACTAAGACATTTTCATTATTATTATCACTGCTTAACCAACACACACAACTCTCTCTCTCTCTGTTTTTGTGAACTGTCCTTTCTTAAAAGCAGAAAATGAGATTGTAGTTGCTCTTGGCTGATCAACACAAAACAGATTATTTTTCATCTACAATGTAAATTTTGTCTCTTTTTCACTCTTTTTTTTTTTTTTTCTTTACAATAGCTGGTGACCTGCAGAATCACCGCTCTCACAATCAGAGGCAATTACTTTTACACAGCGCACAAAAACACTGTGACGTCAGACACATTCACACTCACTTTTTTCATCTACATAAATAAATCATTTGGCCAATGGCATGTGCCATTGGCCAAATGATTTATTTATGATCACAAGTTTATTTAACTATTTTTCAACCCACCAAAACAAATAAACAAAAACATGATGCTGATGCTATGAACACTCTACACACGAGTCAAGATGCAGGAAAACTGCTCACGGAAACTCTGCACACTCCAGTTATCACAGTTATCACAGTTCTGTTTCCCTCTCTTTGAAGAGTTCTCAGCCAGCTCCTGATCTGATAATGTGTAGCTTGCTCATCAGCTCAGAAGAGACCACATCGCAACCTCACACAGTGGTTGCGTGCTTTGCCCCACAGTGGCAAAGACTTGCACTTTCATATTCAATTCAGCTTCTCCATCATGTAGTTTTCAGCTGCTTCATACAGGGTTCAGCATATTAGTTGTTTTCACAGGTGTGCTCTATATCTCAACAATGGCTCATATTAGGATGACAGTTTTTCAAACAGGTCAAATGCCTCTATACACGTAATCAGAGATGGGCAGTAACGCGTTACTTGTAACGCGTTACTGTAATCCGATTACTTTTTTCAAGTAACGAGTAAAGTAAGGGATTACTATTGCAAAAACGGTAATTAGATTACCGTTACTTTCCCGTAGGAACGCTGCGTTACTGCGTTACTAAAACCGTGATTTTCTTGCGAGAATGTCTCATGACAGTGACGTAAGCGAGTGCGACGTGTGTGACAACAGCTGTGTGCAGATCAACAATGGATCATATATCGAGTGCTGGAGAGAGTATGAGCGTGCAGCGTTTAAAGCGTGGAAGTACTGACCTTACTTTGAGTTTGATTCCATAAAAAGTGACAAAAACATTAGTGTCCGCTGTGCGTGGGAAGAAAACTTCTTTTTACAGCGAAAAAAAAACCCTAAACTTCCAAGCAAGCACCGAGTGCGCTACGACGTAATGGGAAACTCACAGAGAAACTGCGGTATCCTTCCACTGACCGCTGTTGCACACCTGCACCAGGATAACCCTCCGCCTACCCTACTCCTGCTTTACAGGTGAAAATAGAGCAAAAGGACCGCTAGTCTTTGACTTTATTTATTTTCTGCTGTGTTTTACTTGCATCTGAAAGAGTGAAGGTAAACACTATATATATATATATATATATATATATTTATTATGTGCTGGAATGTGCAGAAAATAGGTTTAAATGTTAAACTAATTTCTTCCAGTCAGAGAATGGTGCATATAATTAAAATTTTGCTTCATGCATAAAGTTAAAAGATTAAAACTAACAAAACAAGTTTTAAAAAGAGACTTTTCCATTTGATTACATTTTGTATGATGGATTATGTAGAAAAAGTAGAATTGGGCTGAAAGATCTATCGCTTTATCGCCTATTCAGGTTGTAAATCATGTTTTTAAAAAGTAACTAAGTAACTAAGTAACTAAGTAATTAATTACTTTTGAAAATAAGTAATCAGTAAAGTAACGGGATTACTTTTTTGGGGAAGTAATCAGTAATTAATTACTGATTACTTTTTTCAAGTAACTTGACCAACACTGCACGTAATTAGTTAAAATATTTACCTATTTTACTTCATATGTCATTGTACTGAATTTGAGCAACCCTAAGCTTAATGCAGATTACTTTCAACAATTATCCACCTCACATCATGACTGACTGAGGTGCCTCTTCATATTAATATTATTTCATCATTAATACCAGTTTACAGGTTGTTATCCTTGCTATTATTAGTATGAATACATTAAAGATAAGTTGTAATTTAGCCTTTTGTTTATTTTACTTTATTCCTCTTGTATTTATATCTATTCAGTCGGGTCTGTTTCCAACCCTTTCTAAACTACTTTAAAGTACTTTGATCTCTAATTTTCACTTGGTGAGGGATTATTACGTTCTTCCTAGTCTGAACTGCTCTCTTCACCTGAGCTGCTATCCTATTCTGAGTTACTGTCTTCTTTGTTTCTTACAGTCACGTACAAAATGTCCCTCTTTTCCACACCTCCAGCATGTAGTGCTAAAGCCACTGTTTGGTGTGTGTGTAGCTCTGCCTCTACCTCTTGCTCTTCCACTATGCATTCCTCTCCCTTTCTTTTGGATTTGTCCTGCTCCGGCTTTTGTTTTTCTAAACATTTCTCATCAGGTGTTAATTTCGCTTGTTTATTCTCCATTTTCAAAGATTTTGCTGGGCCGTCGCTGGCACGCTTGACTTCAGAGTGGTTTACTGATACGGCCTTCGACTTCACCCTAACGGTGAAGCGGCATCAGTTTTATGAGATGAAACTCAACCGTTCTCCTTTGTCACCAGTACGTGAGCCTCAGCAAAGAAAACAAAAATGGAAGTAGTTCAGCAGCGTATTGTGCTGTAAGATCAACTTACTTCCAGACACACACACATATAGACATTTGCGCGCTAATTTGTCACGAGGTAATTTCGGCTACCTCTAAAACCTAAGTCTAATTCAGCTCCTTTCGGCGAACCCAACCTATTTTAATTTCTTTGTCTCAACGTGTTTTCATTTGCCTAAACGTATTTTAATTTGTCACGAAGTAATTTCAGCTACCTCTAAAACTTAAGTCTAATTCAGCTCCTTTCGGCGAACCCAACCTAATTAATCACGTTACTTTAAACCTTTGCGGCCGTTTTATATACCAAAATAGTGTTTCTCACCCTCCGACGTCTCACTAGTGGTTCGGATCATCAGACTGAATCCCACCGCCGTGGACCAGACTAAAAACACCGGCCCAGACCCGAATTCACGTCCTGGGGCTCTCTCCTCGTCTAAGAGGGCTGTCGACAGGCTTCGGTGCTGGCTTCCCACGGCGTCAGGAATCAGTGCTGGATCTTGGAACAGAGTCACAGATAACAGTTCTGATATTTTCTGCTCCGGCTACGAAGGACCAAATAATGTTAAGAGATATATTCTAAAACACTTCTTCAGTAGAGAATCAGAGAGGAGAAACACACAGAATTTCTTGCTAGCAAGGGCATCTCTCAGAACTCACACCCCAAGAGTGAGTCTCAGAGAGTGGCCCTGAGGACTGCCCTGGTCCTTTATTTATACACTTCAGTGAGCGTTTGTTCCATACATTGAAGTGTGTGTGTGTGTGTGTGTGTGTGTGTGTGTGTGTGTGGTCAGAGTGTGACCCCATAAGTGACTTCCCTAAACCTGCTGGACTGGAAGTCCAGCAGTTCATCAAACCAAAACCACTTAGACTGGAAACAGATATAACTACGTTAATCCTACCGTAAAACAATAAAACAAGGTACGACCTTTCCCATGCTCCTAGGATGTGGGGGTGAAAGCCAGAACACCCTGGAATGTTACAGACTTCCTAGGATGAGACATCCTTTCAATAAACACAAATGGTTACATGCAGTATTCTACCATATTCAAACTTATATCATTAAAAGATTATACTGACTACTAAGTACAATTTTCCATTGACACTGAGAATGTTGTGTGCGAAGGACCTTGGGCCGGTAACAGCAAGAGCAAACAACATTCTGTGCCCCCACTCTTGTAGGAGGTAGAAAGACAGGGAGCCCGAGGTCATAACTTAGGCGCCATGACAGATAAGAGAGTGTGAATGTTTAGGTTTACGACCAGGTGGGGGCCAGTAGAAAGTATAAAAAGCTGTGTAACACACCACCATTTTGAGACTTGCTGTGACCCTCTCATGCATCTCTCCCCATCCGGATGGTTTTTATGCTCATTGTGTGAAAATTGTGTGGAAATAAAGGATTGTTGATTGAGCATTTATACACCGAGTATTGTCCTTCCTTCAGCCCAAAGATTCAAAGAATTGGGAGATTTCAACACCTGTCACACCTGCCGCAGGTACCTGTCACACCTGTCACACCTGCCGCAGGTACCTGTCACACATGTCACACCTGCCGCAGGTACCTGTCACACCTGTAACACCTGTCGCAGGTACCTGTCACACCTGTCACACCTGCCGCAGGTACCTGTCACACCTGTCACACCTGCCGCAGGTACCTGTCACACATGTCACACCTGCCGCAGGTACCTGTCACACCTGTCACACCTGCCGCAGGTACCTGTCACACATGTCACACCTGCCGCAGGTACCTGTCACACCTGTAACACCTGTCGCAGGTACCTGTCACACCTGTCACACCTGTCGCAGGTACCTGTCACACCTGTAACACCTGTCGCAGGTACCTGTCACACCTGTAACACCTGTCGCAGGTACCTGTCACACCTGTCACACCTGCCGCAGGTACCTGTCACACATGTCACACCTGCCGCAGGTACCTGTCACACCTGTAACACCTGTCGCAGGTACCTGTCACACCTGTCACACCTGCCGCAGGTACCTGTCACACCTGTCACACCTGCCGCAGGTACCTGTCACACATGTCACACCTGCCGCAGGTACCTGTCACACCTGTCACACCTGCCGCAGGTACCTGTCACACATGTCACACCTGCCGCAGGTACCTGTCACACCTGTAACACCTGTCGCAGGTACCTGTCACACCTGTCACACCTGTCGCAGGTACCTGTCACACCTGTAACACCTGTCGCAGGTACCTGTCACACCTGTAACACCTGTCGCAGGTACCTGTCACACCTGTCACACCTGTCGCAGGTACCTGTCACACCTGTAACACCTGTCGCAGGTACCTGTCACACCTGTCACACCTGCCGCAGGTACCTGTCACACCTGTCACACCTGCCGCAGGTACCTGTCACACCTGTCACACCTGTCGCAGGTACCTGTCACACCTGTCACACCTGCCGCAGGTACCTGTCACACCTGTCACACCTGCCGCAGGTACCTGTCACACCTGTCACACCTGCCGCAGGTACCTGTCACACCTGTAACACCTGTCGCAGGTACCTGCCTCTGCTTACAGCACAACACATGAATCATGATATGGCTTGTGTAAATAAACCACACCCACACCTTACTGATTCCACGTCAGAAAACAAAGTGTGTGTGTGAGGTCACACTGGTGTTTGGGGTCAGAGGTCACACTGGTGATCACCTTGCTAAGTTCACCCGGTTTTTTGTTCCCACCATAAAAATGAAGAAATAAAGTTGTGTGTAAAACTCTGTGTTATTGATGATTCACACACACACACACACACACACTTAACTGTTAACTGGGAAAGACACTTCACCTAACGCCTCCTGGTGGTGGTCAGAGGGGCTGATGGTGCGATATGGCAGCCTCGCCTCTGTCAGTCTGCCCCAGCTGTGGCTACACCTGTAGCTGCCTCCACCAGTGTGTGAGAGTGAATGAATAGTGGCATTGTAAAGCGCTATATAAATCCAATCATTATTATTATTATTATTTACTGCCGTATTACAGACTTTCAGACTCACTTTGTCAAAGTCAAATTTTTTTATTTAGCACGTTTAAACAACCGCTGACTAAGGTGCTGCACAATGAAGATAATTAATAGAAATAAAAACAAAGGGAGATATGATGAGAATCATCAAATTAGATAATTTGAGTAAGAAACAAGACAAAAGTAATACAAACTCATTCTGACTTAAAAGCCAAGGAACAAAAGTTTTCACAGTGACTGAAGGAACCTTTTAAAAACAAGCGTCCATGCTCACAGGTGCTCACAGGTGCTCACACACACAAACTACACCCTTTCTGGCTCCTACCTCAAAGCACACTGTGTGCTGTACGTGCTGCACAATAATGTTTAATATTTAGTATTTAATGTTATATTCACATAGATCATCATGATGTTGTTTATTATGTTGCTCTCGTTTTCTTCTGCTTGTTTTCTTTTTTCATTCTCAACAGGTGAAATTAAAAAGTATCTACTGTTATCTACTGTTATCTATTGTTAGCTATTGTTAGCTAGTTTATTGTGATGGTGTTTTTATTATGTTGCTCTTTGTTTGTTTTCTCTTCTGGTTTATCTCCATACAGGTGATCCAGGTGTTTGTTTCCTTCCCCTCTTTCTCACCGTCTCTCCTCTCTGGTTTTCTTTCTCTCCCTCTTCCTCCCTGTCCTATCCCCGAGTCATGTCTGTCCCGTCTTTAAAAAACGAAAATAGAATAAATACATAATTATAATAAAGCTCAATCAAATGGACCAATATGGCCGTGATGATCCACTTGGTAAATCTGTTTGGCATCTTTCTACCTTCAGACAATTCTGACGGCTAAAGATCCAAACGGGACAGGAAAAAAAAAATAAAAATAAAAGTAATACAAACTCATTGTGACTTAAAAGGAATAAAAGTGGGTTTTCACACTTGTTTTGTCCAAAGTTGGGAGGTGCTGATGTGGAGGGGCGGTCCCAGCAAAGGCCCGATCTTTGGTCCACTCACCTCAGTGATCTCGCAGGAGAAATGGATGAGGGAGCTAACCCGTGCAATGCCTTCAAAACAAATAATAAAATCTTAAAATTAATTCTGAAACTAACTGGCAGCCACTGTGATGAGTCTAGTGTGGGAGATATGTGGTCTGGTTTGAGTGTGCCAGTTAGTAACCGTGCTGCAGCGCTTTGGACCAGCTGACAGACTGACAGACTGACAGACTGACAGACTGACACCAGAGTAAAGACTACTACAGCGGTCGAGGCGAGATGAAACGAAGGCATGGATATCTCTGTCAGAGTCTCTAAAAACAGAGAAATGGCTTCACTTTAGCAAGTAGCTGAAGATGAAAGAAACTGGACTTGATTGCAGCATTAATCTGTTTATCAAATGTTAGGTTAGAGTCAAAAATCACTCCTGGGTTCCTCGCAAAGGGCTATTATACATTTCTAAAGGGCCAGAGTCGCAGTGGTCACAGGGACCAAACACAATCACCTCTGCTTTCTGTTCCTTTAGGTTAAGGACGTTTAAAGCCATCCATCCTTAACATCATCCAAACAATCCAGCAAAACCTTCAGAGGACTCACACATTTACATTTCAGTGGCAGGTAAGTCTGGGAGTCGTCTGCATAACAATGAGGTGCCATGTTTTTTAAAAATTGAATCCATAGGGAGCAAATAGAAAAGAGAACTGGACCAAGAATGGACCCCTGGGAGACCCCACAAGACAGGGAGGCTTTTGAGGATGATGTATACCCCAACCCAACAGAAACCTTTGGTTGGACAGATTTAAACCACTCTGCAGTCCCTTTGATACCGACACAGCGCTCAAGCCAGAGATAAGAATCCCATGATGGCATCAAAGGCAGCACGGAGGTCTAATAGTATGACAATGGCAGAATCTCCCAAGTCAGTAAAAGTTAAAAGGTCATTAAAAACTTTTAAAGGAGTAGTTTTAGTGCTGTGGTGCATTTTAAAAGCAGACTGAATTACTAGCGCCATTTTTATCTAGAAAGGTCTGAAGAAGGACAACTTTCTCAAGACTTTAGAAAGAAAACTGGTCTGTAGATGGATGAACTGCTGGATGCAGGATACGTAATGTCTGCAGCCTGGGAGCAAATGTTCAGGAGCAGGAAACCAGATATAACTTCAGGAAACATCGTGGGATTTTATCCTACAAGGATGTTTGATGTGAAGACGGGTGGAGGAGGATGTGACGTATTCATACAACTTTAATTGTGTACAGCTCCACACAAGGTCACTGCTGTAGAAGTGTGAGTGAATGAAGCAGGTGTTAGAATAAATATAACCCGTGTGGGCAGGTAGAGAAAGGAAAACTAGAGTCAGGACAACAGTAACGGGAATGTTAGAATAACTGATGATAAGGTGGCTGTACACAGACGTACACAGAGGGATGGTGTCAGGGTCAGGACTGACATTCAGAGCTAGCACAGTGATCAGCATCCAGCTTTTATTATCACAGAGGAGGGGGGGGGGGGGGGGCGTCTGAAACTCTGGATTTAAACCAATAAATGAGCTGAAGTCAGACGTCAGCACCGTCGATGCAAACAAACATCTTTCAGAACATGAAAAAATAATGTTTCCCAGATTTAATAAAGTACAAAAGGAAACGACGAGGTGAGGAGGTGCTGGGAACCACTGGGTGAAAATACACCATTAGACGGGTTTGGAGTCTGTATAAAGATTCTTACGTCCCAGCAATGCAAGAGAATGTAAATATAATGATAATAAAAGTAAATCTGAATTACTGTCAGAAACGTTTGTACAGAGGAACGACTTTACAGAGAAATATCAAAATACTTCAGGATGAAGAAGATACTGAAGAAGATCCAGTGTGAGGAAGGTTTCCAGCTGAATCTGAGCCGCAAACAAGAAAAATCCACTCCACTCAGTGTTAGCGTGGTGTACCTAATAAATCGTCCAGTTTTTAACAAAACTGTTTTAAAAATAAAAGTTATTTATATTTATGAACATGTTGCTTTCAGAAAGTCACATTTTATCAAATAACTCGAGATATAGTCCACGTTTCCATGGTAACATCATCAGAGCAGAGTAACAACGGGAAAGCCACGCCCACGGGTTGTTGAGAAACACTGGCAGACAGCTTAAACATGAAGTGAGCCGCAGCTTGGGGGAGGGGGGGCGTTGTAGAGCTGGGGGGTCAAACATATGTAAGAACAGGAAGGGGCGTGTTTGGAGGCGTGTTTGGGGGCGTGGTCCTGCTCCTGAAATTCAGATAGTTTATCTCTAATTAATAAAGTCCCTCAAAGGCTTCCATACAGAGCAGACACGCTGGGCTCTGATTGGTCCTCACACGTAGACGCTGTCTTCATGCTGGGAGGAAACTGTAGGACTGCAGGGAACTGTGGACAGGAAGAAGATTCACGTTACTGACGGTGATCCTGATCAGAGCAGCTCTGCTGTCCAGTGCAGACCTTCATCACTGACGACACAAAAGATTTTAACCTCAGAAATGATCGATGAGAGTTTAGGTTCTAATGAAGCGTGAATAATGAGAGCGGTAAACACACTGAGCTGATGACGCGAATATTTAATTCAACTCCATCCACCAGCCTGCAGTTCCTCTGGTGTCCAGCAGAGGCAGCAATGAGTCAGTCGTCATAGACTCCCAGCCTGATACACACAACAGCTGTTTAAATCACATGTTTGCATTATTGGGGGCGTGGCCTCTGTGACTGACAGGTGGCTGTAGCTGCTAGCTTCACCTGAGCTGTTGGAGTGCCAGAGGAGGCGGAGCCAGAGTAAAACTGAGCTCCAAATAACAGCATGGAGGTCAAACTCAGAGAGAGCTTCACAGCATTTCTATTGTTTCTATTGTTTCTACTTTGTCTCTCTGATCACTTCCTGTCTGCGTGCTCAGACGAGCTGCTGCAGTCTGTACTGTGAACACTGATCATTGAAGTGCTTTTACATCAGGGTCAGTATGTGCCTACCGTAGAGGGGCTCTTCCTCCGGTTTCTTCTCCTCCTCCTCTTTGTTGCCCTCCATCACCACATAAATGTTCTCCTCCTTCTGACCTGTGAGCAGATTATCACTCAGTCAGGTCTCCTTATCAATGATCTGCTGTGGAGCCAGAGCTGTCTCTGATTGGCTGCCATACCTGTGGTTATCTTCCTCTGAACCCTCCTCTTCCTCAGGATGAAGACCACGATGAAGAAGAGCAACAGAACCAGCAGGACGACGCAGACGGACACTGAAGACACCACATGGCTGCTGCTGCGGTCTGAGGACACAGAGACACAGCTGATGACATCACAGCTGATGACGTCACAGCTGATGACAGCTGATGACATCATGTGTGGCAGAGGGAGCAGCTGAACATCAGCAGCTCTCCTGGTCTCTCTCAGGTGCTGACACCGTGGTTGTGAAGTGGCATTATTATAAAGGTGAGCTAACAGCTGATGAAGTGCAGATGGTCACATGACTCGCACAGACTCACAGATCTGTTACAATGACGCCATGTTTGTGTGTGTTTCACAGTGATGTGTGTAATTGTGTAACAGTTGTGATCAGGCATCCACACAATGTCCACCTGCACACAGGTTATCTTCATCATTATCATCATCATGAAGTGTGTGTGTGTCATCGGTCAGTTCAAGTCTTTTTGGGCTGTTTCAAAACTGTGCCCAAAGTTCCTCGCTGTGTCTGAGTGCTGCGTTTTGGGTCCTTCATCTTGCAACACAGCACGTCATGACTGAACTATGCGACCACGCAGCGGACGCAGCGGCGTGCGCTCCATCGGAGGAGCTCCGGGAGGACATCATTGACACTGTGAATAAGCTATGCAACCAATGGCTGAATCATCCTCATACAGTACTTTTTGGCTCCACACCCTCCACCTTCACCCTCCACCTTCACCCTCCAGCTGCAGCTGCTCACCTGCTCCAACTGCTGGAGGATTTCTTGCCCGGCCTCCATCTTCCTCCATCTTCCCGGAGAAAGCGGTGTCCACGCCGCCACCACTCTTCGCTCGCTGAGCAAACCCTGGTGGTGAGTGAAAGTGACTGTTTTTCGCACACTCAGCCTGGATTAATTTCTACAGTCAGTCTAGCTGAGCCTGTTAATTCTGTATCAGTCACTGCAGAGTCTGTGAGGACTTCACTCATCACAGTTACAGCACAGTTTCCTGCACCACGAAATTAGATAGCAAGACCACAAAGGTGCAAAAATAAAAACATACATAAAGAAAATAAACAATATAAAAACACTATATACACAATGTATAAGCTAAAGGGAACATTGTGTATAAAGGGGGTGTACACACAATGATATAATATGATAAACAGGGTGGGCCGTGGTCACTAAGGATGGGATGGTAACTGCATATCTGCCAAGATATTGCCCAGGAGCAGCGACAGAGTGGAGGTATTGAAGTCTGTTCACACTCTTCGTTTGCATTAGGAGTTCGGACAGCCCACAGGAAGAAGCTGCTGGTTTTGCACCTGATGGATCTGAACCTTTTTCCAGAGGGCAGGATGTGGATGAGGTGGTGGTTGAGATGGAGGCGGTCCTTTATAATCGCCCTGGCTCTGGAGACATCTTGAGCTGGCAATTAAGTCCAGGGAGGGGAGTGGACAGCCGATCACCTTCTCTGCAGTCTCTTCCTGTCAGCTGTTGTGCGACCAGCGTACCACACAGGGATGGCGTGCACCAGCACGCTCTCCATAGTGGCTCAGTAGAAGGACACTGGGAGGTCAGTCTGCAGCCTGTTCCATCTCAGGACCCTCAGGAAGTGGAGGCGCTGCTGGGCTTTGTTCACCAGCGCTGATGTGTTTGTGGACCAAGATCGGTCCTTAGATATGTGGGTGAGGAACTTAAAGGAGGGCACCCTCTCCACATAGTCACCTTTCATGGAGAGAGGAGGGGGGTCAGTTCCATGACCACTTCCTTTGTTTTCTTGGTGTTTAGCGTGAGGTTATTGTAGCTAAAAGTGTGTTACTTTGTGTACCACCCTCCTGTGTCTTCAGTCTCTGCAGTGTGTTCCTCTCAGCAGGATGTGATGCAATAACAAAGACAGGAAGTCAGGCTCACCTGTCACCTGCAGCAGGAAGTCTTTGGTCTGCAGTCTCGACCCAGTCCTGTCAAATACCTCCAGCGTGTAGTTTCCGGAGTCTTGGGTCTGAAGTCGGCTGAACTCGAGCGAGCCGTCAGGGAGCATCGAGCAGCGTCCGTGGGAGCACGTGCTCCGGTTCCAGTTCAGCAGCAGGTGAGGGATCTGAGTCCACCTGACGTCGTACCCGCGCGCCCTCGGGTCCCCCTGCAGGCCTGAGGGCAGCACCACTCTCGTGCTGCTGTTGGCAGACACTCTGATGATGTCTGCAGCGCCAGCTGGGGTCAAAGGTCACAAACATTTCATTTTCAGTCCCGTTATAACCATTTATGCAAACACTACATTACCCATGAACCCCTGCTGCTGCGCTTATAAATCAGACCAGCATCTGATTGGTTAGATTTTTAGGGTATTTTTGTAGTTTTGTGTTCTGCAGGCATAGAGCTCTGTGATTGGCTGTCATCAGAGAAGTGCATCTTGGGAGTTGTTTTTGTAGTAACCTGTTCTTTCATGTTTTGCTGAAATCTAATGATCCCAGTTCATCGACTCATTTTCCCCTCACCCCCAGGGTGGGGATACCTGAGGAGTCTTCCTGCTAAAATGGAGTTTTTCCTTTCCGCTGTTGCCAAGTGCTCATAGGGGGTCGTCTGATTGTTGTGGTTTTCTCTTTATCATTGTAGTGTCAAGTGAAAAGACACAGCAGGAGAGAACACAACCAAGAACAAGGCAAGACTGACAATAAATAGAGATTGAAAATGTGACGTCATTCAGGGGTAAAACCACAAAGGATTCTGGGAACTCGTGGCAAGAGGTACTAGCGCACGCAGGCTTTCACGTGAAAACAGTCACAGCGATAAAAAGAAACACAAAAATGTCAAGAAGCTGTTGTGTTATTAGCTGCAGTAGCCGCATGACAGCCACGGGAAGCCGACGGTAAAGAGATCGTTGTTATCGGATTACGTCGTTGAAGAGAAATTGTTCAGCAATGTTTCCATAGTAACAAAGAGGCGACAGATGGCCTGGATTGCAGCTATTCAAAGACCAAATATAACGTCCCAGAACATCCAGCTCACAGGTTAGTCTGCTCCAAGCATTCACACAAAGGTCAGTCTTCTGTAGTAGTTAATACGTCATTTTTATAACATAATTGGTGATATAGGTTACAAGCAAGTCTGGCGCTGAACAGAAACGGTCACTCCTTTGTTTATTGTGCATAAATAGTGAATTGTCCTGACACAATATTGTGTTTCGCTTCTGTTATTACCATGGTACATTGACAAAAACATATACTTTTGATGTGCCGGGAGTTGTGCCGTTCTCGGCGGCTTCAGTGACCCTCAAGCTCCCGGCGAGCTATCGAGCTGGTGGGTAACAGACGTCTCCGAAAACATCGAAGCACTTTTGCAAATATGCGATATCTTGGTAAACCGAGCAGATATTTGATGTTTACACAGCTACTTTCTCGCCTGAAAATATGTTAAAAGTTTATTTTGTGACCCAGAAAGATTAATAAGAGTAATATTAAAACTTAGTTGCGGCCGCCATTGTTGGAAACTGGAGTTTGGCTGGGCCGCGCTATGAAATCTGGGATATGGTGGGCCACGAAGGACACACCCGACCCATCCTTCACATTCGGGGAAAAGGAGGACGCATTTGTCGGCTGCATTCGGTGGAGTCTACGAATTTGGACAGCCTTCGTCGTGTTGCTGTGACGTAATCGGACTACAAATGCGTCCTCAGGAGGAAGCAGCCCATGAATTTGGACACGCCCACAGACACGAGAGCAGGAACAGGAAACAAGCTACCAGAGAAAAACGAAACCACACTGAGCTTCGAGTCATTGTAAAATGCATCAGTCAGAATGAACAGCCACACTGAACTGAACACGCTGGGTTACCGTGACAGGAAGCTTTATTATGATTCTCTGTATGTAGCACAGTCCTACTTTTACCTGGGACGAGTGACCGTGAACGTATTAGCTGCACGTTTAGCTTCCTGTCAGCTTCAGGATTCAGGTGTTTGGTGAACACTCGTTTCTGCCTTTAACCTCGACGGCCTGTCGGCTCTGTGAGCTGCTTGATCATTGGCTGCGTCTGTGATCAGGCTCATTAATAATCTGAACCTTTGTGTTTGTTCAAAGAAGCCGAGGTCACTGACCGTCACTCTTCATCATCATCATCAGTAACCACACCACCACCAACATGGCTGCAGGCTCCGCCCCCTCAGATGTCAGTCACTGTGAAGAGGAAACAGACACTTTAAGTGGTCAGAGAGTGTGTGTGTGTGTTTTTATAAATACATCTGCAGTGTCTGTGGCTCTTCCTGGTCATGTGACCTAAACCACAGCTCTTATAGGTCACTGCTCACATCTGCTTTCTGCTCTGAGCCTGTGGTCAGTCTAACTGTGTTATATTCAGAGCTGCTTCTCCTCAGATGAGCCTTTGAGTGTTTGGTAAATGGACTGGTTCTTATACAGCTCTATCTGAGCACTCAAAGTACACAACTCATTCACCCAATCACACCAGCACTTCTCTAAGTTTGTAGTGCTGTCTAACTAACATTCATACACACATGGATGCATCGGAGGGCATACTGAGGTTAGTATCTTGGCCGAGATTTGGCAGGCAGACTGAAGCAGACTGGGATCGACCCACCAACCTTCCAGTTAGTAGCTGACCTGCTCTACCACCTGAGCTACAGCCACCTCTGTAGCTTGTGTCCTTAAAGAACACTCGAGGTAACCTCAGCCTGTACGTGACATCACCCGCATCACCTGGTCTAATGGTGACACCCTGCTACTGTGTGAGCACCATCCTTCATCCATCCATCCTTCGTCCATCCATCCTCCATCCATCCATCCATCCTTCATCCGTCCATCCATCATTCGTCCATCCATCCTCCATCCATCCATCCATCCTTCATCCGTCCATCCATCCTTCATCCATCCATCCTTCATCCATCCTTCATCCATCCATCCATCCATCGTTCATCCTTCATCCATCCATCATCCTTCATCCATCCATCCATCCTTCATCCATCCTTCATCCATCCATCCATCCATCCTTCATCCATCCATCCATCCATCCATCCTTCATCCATCCTTCATCCATCCATCCATCCATCCTTCATCCATCATCCATCCATCCTTCATCCTTCATCCTCCATCCATCCATCCTTCATCCATCCATCCTTCATCCGTCCATCCATCCTTCATCCATCCATCCTTCATCCGTCCATCCATCCTTCATCCATCCATCCTTCATCCATCCATCATCCTTCATCCATCCATCCTTCATCCTTCATCCATCCATCCTTCATCCATCCATCCATCCTTCATCCATCCATCCATCCATCATCCTTCATCATCCATCCATCCATCCTTCATCCATCCATCCTTTATCCATCCATCCATCCTTCATCCATCCATCCTTCATCCTTCATCCATCCATCATCCTTCATCCATCCTTCATCCATCCATCCTTCATCCATCCATCATCCTTCATCCATCCATCCATTCATCCATCATCCATCATCCATCCATCCTTCATCCATCCATCCATCCTTCATCTGTCCATCCATCCTTCATCCGTCCATCCTTTATCCATCCATCCTTTATCCATCCATTCATCCTTCATCCATCCATCCATCCATCCTTCATCCATCCTTCATCCATCATCCATCCATCCTTCATCCATCCTTCATCCATCATCCATCCTTCATCCATCCATCCATCCATCCATCCTTCATCCATCCATCATCCATCCATCCATCCTTCATCCATCCATCCATCCATCCTTCATCCATCATCCATCTATACTTCATCCATCATCCATCCATCATCCATCCATCCATCCTTCATCCTTCATCCATCCATCCTTCATCCATCCATCCTTCATCCATCCATCCATCCATCCTTCATTCATCCATCCATCATCCATCCATCCTTCATCCATCCATCCTCCATCCATTCATCCATCCATCCTCCATCCATTCATCCATCCATCCTTCCATCCATCCTTAATCCATCTATCCATCCTCCATCCATCCATCCATCCTTCATCCATCCATCCATCCTTCATCCATCCTTCATCCATCCGTCCATCCATCCATCCTTCATCCATCATCCATCCATACTTCATCCATCCATCCATCCTTCATCCATCCGTCCATCCATCCATCCTTCATCCATCATCCATCCATCCATCCTTCATCCATCATCCATCCATCCTTCATCCATCCATCCATCCTTCATCCATCATCCATCCATCCTTCATCCATCCATCCATCATCCATCCATCCTTCATCCATCCATCCTCCATCCATTCATCCATCCATCCTCCATCCATCCATCTATCCATCCTTCATCCATCCATCCATCCATCCATCCTTCATCCATCCATCCATCCTTCATCCATCCTTCATCCATCCTTCATCCATCCATCCATCATCCATCCATCCATCCATCCATCCATTCCTTCATCCATCCATCCTTCATCCATCCATCCATCCTTCATCCATCCATCAATCCATCCTTCCTTACCTCTGTCCACCTCAGAGTGACAACAAGCAAGCAGTGAAAAACATAATCATAATATAAATATAACCATGATGTAAATGTAATATAATGTAACATAGAAGTTGAAGTTGTGCACAGTGTGGGGTGCTTGTGTGTGGAGGCTCCGCCCTGCAGTTGGTGACAGGCGTAAGATCCTTCATCCATCCTTTCATCCATCCATCCTTCATCCATCCATCCATCCATCCTTCATCCATCATCCATCCATCCTTCATCCATCATCCATCCATCCATCCATCCATCCATCCTTCATCCATCCATCCGTCCATGCATCCATCCTTCATCCATCATCCATCCATCCGTCCTTCATCCATCATCCATCCATCCTTCATCCATCCATCCATCCATCCTTCATCCATCATCCATCCATCCTTCATCCATCCATCCATCCATCCATCCTTCATCCATCCATCCATTCATCCATCCATCCATCCTTCCATCCATCCTTAATCCATCCATCCATCCTTCATCCATCCATCCTCCATCCATCCATCCTTCATCCATCCACCCTTCCTTTCATCCATCCATCCTTCATCCATCCATCCATCCATCCATCCTTCATCCATCCATCTATCCATCCTTCATCCATCCATCCATCCATCATCCACCCTTCATCCATCCATCCATCCATCCTTCATCCATCCATCCATCATTCATCCATCCTTCATCCATCCATCCATCCTTCATCCATCCATCCTTCATCCATCCATCCTCCATCCATCCTCCATCCATTCATCCATCATTCCATCTATCCATCCTTCATCCATCCTTCATCCATCCTCCATCCATTCATCCATCCATCCATCTATCCATCCTTCATCCATCCATCCATCCATCCTCCATCCATCCTCCATCCATTCATCCATCCATCCATCTATCCATCCTTCATCCATCCATCCATCCATCCATCCATCCATCCATCCATCCATCCTCCATCCATCCTCCATCCATTCATCCATCCATCCATCTATCCATCCTTCATCCATCCATCCATCCATCCTCCATCCATCCTCCATCCATTCATCCATCCATCCATCTATCCATCCTTCATCCATCCATCCATCCATCCTCCATCCATCCTCCATCCATTCATCCATCCATCCATCCTTCATCCATCCATCCATCATCCTTCATCCATCCATCCTTCATCCATCCATCCTTCCTTTCATCCATCCATCCTTCATCCATCCATCCATCCATCCTTCATCCATCCATCCATCCATCCTCCATCCTTCATCCATCCATCCATCTATCCATCCTTCATCCATCCATCCATCCATCCTTCATCCATCCATCCTTCATCCATCCATCAATCCATCCTTCCTTGCCTCTGTCCACCTCAGAGTGACAACAAGCAAGCAGTGAAAAACATAATCATAATATAAATATAGCCATGATGTAAATGTAATATAATGTAACATAGAAGTTGAAGTTGTGCACAGTGTGGGCTGCTTGTGTGTGGAGGCTCTGCCCTGCAGTCGGTGAGAGGCGTAAGATGAAGCTCGCTGTGGTCAGAGGGGAAGTAAACTCACGCTGAGACTGAAATGGGGCCCGTGGGCCTGCGGTGTCACTGTGACACATGAACAGGAAGTGAGCCCTGCAGCACACACGGAGCATGCTCAGTGAGGCTGCTGCTGAGCCCTCGCTGGTTTCAGTCTGTTCAGGTGAAGGTGTAGAGACTGTCCCCCCCCCACCATGCTGTGGGACCGCAGAGGGGTATCAATGCCCCTGTTCAATGACTGCCCCCACACCTCAGTGTGTATTAATAAACCACAGCCTCTCTCTCACACATGAGGGGAAGTGAGAGTGGAGCGTGTGGTCAGCGCTGCTCGGCAGCATCAGCCCTGTGACAGGAACGTTTCCACACTGCGTCCATGTCTCACAGTCACAAACATCTGTGCACAGCTGTGCTCTGTCTTCAGGGTCGGAGGTCAGAGTTAGCATCATGCTATCAGCTCTGTGGATTTATGGGAATCAGCTGATCAAGACTGAGGTTTAAACACAGCTGGATCTGTGTGTGTTTGAAATGTGTTGATAGTAAAAGCACTGCAGTGATGATGGGACGACCTTCTCCGGATCCCTCACAGCTCAGCCCAACATCTGGAACATCTCCAGGTCCAGCTGCAGAGCTGCTGATGACGACTGTCTCTGAGACACGTCTCCTTCATCCCTGTAACCATGGAAACCTGAACTGATGCCAAACTGAGAGCAGAGAGTCGGCCACACTGATGTTACCGACGGGTTCTAAAGGTTCTTTAAAGAACGCAGAACAAATGAGACATCGTGTCATCACAGCATCAGTGATCCCTGCAGGAAACCAGCACAGAGGCGGATCCAGACAGGAAGCAGTTAAAGACACCCTGAAGGACTTCGGCAAAGGGTTAATGTTCAGGAAGAGAAGAAGAAGAAGCTCCCTGACGTCGTGTTTCATCTACGTTACTTTCTTTCTTTAATTTCTAGCTCTGGAGTCTCTTTCTCCTCAGTGACCACAGCACTTCCACCCTTGTTCATTATATTTTATCATGTGCCCCTGTACACAGCCCCACAGTGTTTCCTGTAACTCAAACTTCTTATATTGGTTTCTACACTTTTGCATCTTTGTTGTTTTGCTACATAATTTCGCTGTGAAAGCAACTGCACAATGACAATACTTAAGTTGATACTTTTATTGATTCACAGTTTGTCTTTCTAGTTGACTGTTTCAGTTCAAATGTTTGAATTTAATTATTTATTAGTTGAAATAATAAAGTCTGACTCTTCTTTATAATCATGTACAGGGTGTTTGGTCAAAAGCAGAATGAGTAAACGCTGTCGGCCATGTGGACGTCCATTTGTCAGACAGATGAAGTTGAACCTGCTCAGACTCACAGTGCTTCCAGACTTCATCACAGGCTCCTGCTATTAGATTTTATTAGATTGTAGTTCCTTCTGTAAAAACTCCAAATGATTCCAGTTTCCTAAACTCTGGTTTCTGTCTGAAGTGTCTGAGTGTGCTGACGGTGGCGTGGAGGCTGGTGTTAGTCGTGAGGATCGTTTCCTCACACAGACTCTGAGCCTCTCTGAGAACATGCCCAACTCCTCCAAACAGCCACAGGAGCACATGAAGAAGAAGAAGAGATGATGGAGGTCCTACCTGTGAGAGTCAGAGGGTGTCAACGAGCAGGTGAGCTGCAGAGGATCAGTGTGAAGGTCAGACAGCAGCGCAGTGACAGGCTGAGGAAGAAAGCGCCCACAGTTTCACGTCCGCACATCAAAGTCAGTGCTGGGCTCTTATTGTGGCGGGGTGAGTGCTGCTTTTATTGCAGTGGTCTGAGTCACGTGACAGGCTCCTCACACTCTGAGTGCACATCCTCAGTGGGAGTTCACAGCCTTCAGGTACAAACAGATGAGGCCCACAGTGGACGTGTGAGGAAACATCGCCCCCTGCTGCCCAAACAGCACACCTGAATGAGCTGGTGTTGATGCATTCTGTTATGATTCAGTGTTATGGATATTTTTGCACTGTGTTTTTTGTCTGCCACACCAGAGGGGGGCATAGTTTGTGTCCTGTGTTATTGCTGCTATGTGAGTTCCAGGTGGAGGCTGACCATTAGTGGAGGACTGGGAGAGGCCGGCTATAAATGAGGACCCTTCTCAACCGGCACGCCTCCCGCCTACTTCCTGTTCCCAACGAACTGTGCATGTGGCTGCGTG
The DNA here is from genome assembly GCF_056152115.1 of Neolamprologus brichardi. Lineage (NCBI taxonomy): Eukaryota > Metazoa > Chordata > Actinopteri > Cichliformes > Cichlidae > Neolamprologus > Neolamprologus brichardi. The sequence goes on along the minus strand of NC_142113.1, from coordinate 34,567,016 downwards.
TGAATCTGTATTCTGGAAGCTTTTGCTGTGTTGTAAATAGTTTGTTGTAAATAGATGTAAATAGTTGTCAATATTTTTTACTTGGTAGCTGTAGGGGTGAGACGCCATTTTCTTTGGGAACCTTTTCTCCTGTTTTTGGTGAGGGACGCAGGTAAGACACCTGTAATTTTCTTTTGGGGTTTTCCGTGTAGGTGAGCCAGTTGCATTTCATTTCTAAAGCTTTTGTTTGTTGTTTTGGCCATGCTCACCCTGACGCCCGCTACATTTTGGGACTTAATAAATCCGGGGCAGTTGTTTTTTTGGTTCGTCTTCCTTGAGAGCAGGGAGTGTGGGGGCATTTTCCTTTTTTTTTAAATTTTCCGTTGCCTGCCGGTTTTCCCTGGGCCTGGGGTGTAACATAATTGGGGGCTCGTCCATTCCTTTTTTTCGTCTCGTTTGGGTTGGCTTGGAGCGTGGGCTCGTTCGTTCTTTGTTTGTTGCTGTCGTCATCATCACCGGTGAGTTACCGGTGTCCTTTGTTGGCTCTGTTTTACTGGTTGGCAGGTTTTTTTTCTTGTGTGGTGGGAAGGGTGTTTGTAGTGGGTGTGTTAGTATGGAGTTTAAATTAGAGGAGTTCACCATGAGTCCAAAAAGGATGATTTGGTGCTCATTGCAAACTTTTTAGATGTGCCTGTGCCATTTAATGTGAAGAAGAAAGAGCTGAAAGAGCTCCTGTGTGTTAAACTGCATGAAAGAGGGTTGTTTGGTGAGCCAGCTCCTGCAGAGGGAGTTGAGGCGGGAGCTGTTGCTGGCATTCCTGCCCCACTGAAAGATCTCCCTCCTCAAACTGGCCCTTCTGCAGAAGAGCTGCAGTTAACACTGAACATAAAGGAGGTTGAGTTACAGAAGCAGCAGTTGGAGGTGGATGCCATGCACTTAAAGGTTAGGGCTCTGGAGATAGAGAGGGGAGCCGCTGTATCTGCCAGTCCTCCTACACCTCAGTCAGCCCCGCAGTCACCATCCCCGCAGTCAGAGGACAGCTTTGATGTAAGTAGGCACATCAAATTAGTCCCAGCTTTTAGAGAGACTGAGGTAGATTCGTATTTCACCGTGTTTGAGCGCATTGCAGGTGCACTACACTGGCCAAAGACTGTATGGTCTCTTTTACTCCAGTGCAAATTGGTGGGGAAAGCTCAGAAGGTGTGCACAGCTCTTTCATTGGAGGACAGTTTGGATTATGAAATGGTGAAGGCTGCTGTCCTACGTGCATACGAGCTTGTCCCAGAAGCTTACAGGCAAACATTTAGAGGTCTTAGAAAAACTGCCACCCAGCCTTATGTAGCGTTGCCAGAGAAAAGAAAACTCCGTTTGATAAATGGTGTCACGCTACCAAGGTAAAAACCTTGGATGATTTGCGTGAGCTGGTGTTGTTGGAGGAGTTCAAAGGTCAACTCCCAGAAAAAGTGGTAACCTACTTAAATGAGCAGAAGGTTACAACTCTTGCTGCTGTACAGGCTGATGAGTTTGCGTTGACACACAAAGGTGTGTTTTCATCTCCTGTTCACAGCACACCAAACTCAGTCAGTCCAAAAATCTGGTCTCCAAAGAACACCCACAGTATCACATCCGCAACCACTGAAAATAGAGAGTGCTACTATTGCCATGAGCAAGGACACCTCATTGCTGCCTGTCCCGTTCTTAAGAGAAAGGAGCAGTCCAGGAAGGCTAAATCTCCTTCCCCAGTCAGCTTTCTGCAAACCAAACCGTATGCTCGAGAAGGGGTGACTTAAAACTGAAAAGGACAGGATAGATGACGAGTTCAAACCGTTCGTGTCAAAAGGTTTTGCTTCTTTGGTGGGAGGAGAGAAGAAAGTTGCTGTTAACATTCTGCGTGACACTGGGGCAAAACAGTCACTCATCTGTGACCCGAGCCGGTCGAGTGTCAGGTGAACTGAGCTTCAGGTACAAAGTTATGACCTGCAGTCTATCTGGGTCAGATATAAACCAAGTTTAGTTTATTTTTCTGTTTCTGTACAGCTGGGTGGTGCTGTGATGTTACTGACAGTGAGCTTTATTTTATTCATAAGGTTAGTAGAGTTGCCCATCTGGATGAGAGAAGCTTCTCTCCCACGCTTTTCTTTTCAAGCTCCTTTAATTACGGTCACTGTTAATCATAACTAATGGAGGGCTACTGTATGATCTGAAATTTCTCTCTGCCTTTTTAAACACTTTGACAGACGTGAAAACTTCACCCCAAACTGCAACTCAAGAGTCTGCAGTTGGCACTTCCCTCAAGGAAACGCTGCGGGGCCAACAAGAGTTGCATGGAACGACGGGAAGTCTTTTCAGTTCCCAGATGACCACAACCCTGTTAGAAAAAAGAAGAAAAAAGAGCAGGTCCCAGCTATTGGTGAAAATCAGAGTGAAAGACCAGATGAGCGACATCATTCCAACAATGCAGATACACAGACAGCTACTGCAAGTTCCTCAAGTTCTTCAACAGTCTGGTGCTAGAGATTCAGAATGACATGCTAAGAATAGAGAATGAAAAACTTAAAAAACAAGTAGAGAAGCAGAAGCAAACTTTCTCATTCAGCCAAATATCTGACAATCCTGAAAGGGTCCAGTACTATACTGGATTGCCTGATGGTGCTTCTGTCCTGTTTTTAGAAGCGCTTCTTTCCAGATTTGATCTTAAATATCATTCTGATTGGACTGTCCAAATGATGCCCCTAATCGACCAGTTATTTCTAACCCTGGTGAAGCTCAAACTTAATGTTGGTCATACAGAGCTTTCAACAAGGTTTAACTGCAGCAGAGCCACAGTAACTAATATTTTTACAACAATTGTTAGTGCACTGTATGACATTTTGTATGTTGGCATGCTGGAAAACAACATTCCCTCGAGAGCCAAGAATCACACATCGCTGCCAGATTGCTTCCAACATTTCCTAACTGCAGGATTGTGCTTGACTGCACGGACGTTTCTGTTTCTAACACAGAGAGACTTGACACACAAAGTCATTTGTACAGCCAGTACAAAGGACGGACCACACTAAAGGCTCTAACTGGTGTGGCTCCTAATGGTGTAATAACCCAGATAGCAAGGAGACATTGAACAGATGTTGATTTTCCATCTGAACCATCAGAATCGTCAGGATTGAAATGTCAACACAAAACCAATGTTGAAACAACATTGAAATACTGATGAAACCTGACACTGACATTGAAATAACATTGATTCACTGTTGTTCTGTCATCGTTAATTGTTGATCTATTTATAGTTGACAAGGTGACAACAATCACGTTGAAAAACGTTTAAAAAATTAAAGCTGCTACCACTTGGACTATTCCATAGCCCCCCCTCTCACAGTGGTACATCCCTCCAGGTAACCATTGTCTTGTACAGTGGAGCGGGACATTAGATTTACTCTCAGCGGAAATAACCAGAGAAGGCATCAGTTCATGCACTGCACTGGCCTGCACCACGATTAGTATAAGGTAAGAATGAATGACTTTTGTTCTATTTGTTATTTCCACGGTTGCATTTGAATAACAGTAAAAAAAAAACAAACAAACAAACTTGTTAATGTAAAGTTTCGGACAAAATGTGGGAGCCCGAAATTGTGTCTACTTTCATCTTACAATCCGGCAACAAATAAATTGCACTGCGAACAAAGTCAACAAAGAAAACATTTTCGTTTCATACTTTTCCGTTATATTCCCTTACAAAGCTAGCTTTAACGCTTCGAAGGTTCCTTTGTTCTTGCCGTCGCCTCGGCGCTTGACCCAGACTTTCACTCTGTAGTTGCAAAAAATTGTAAATCTGTGATATATGATTGATAAACTTAAAGGTAACTGTAACTTTTAATGATTGGAGAGCACCCGCTTCGATTCGCACTCAATTCAAACTTTACGTTGCACGCTCACCTAACTTTACATCGTTGCGCGCTCACCTAACTTTACGTCGTTGCACGCTCACCTAACTTTACGTCGTTGCACGCTCACCTAACTTTACGTCGTTGCACGCTCACCTAACTTTACGTCGTTGCACGCTCACCTACCTTTACGTTGCACGCTCACCTAACTTTACGTCGTTGCACGCTCACCTAACTTTACGTCGTTGCACGCTCACCTAACTTTACGTCGTTGCACGCTCACCTAACTTTACGTCGTTGCACGCTCACCTACCTTTACGTCGTTGCACGCTCACCTAACTTTACGTCGTTGCACGCTCACCTAACTTTACGTCGTTGCACGCTCACCTAACTTTACGTCGTTGCACGCTCACCTAACTTTACGTTGCACGCTCACCTAACTTTACGCTGCACGCTCACCTACCTTGCGTTTGCACCTTTTGTCCACACGTAAACTGCGTTTTATTATTTATTTATTAGTTTTTCGCCTCTCACTGCTTAAGCCATTAATCTTTCTAGAATTGTTTTTTTTAAACAGATGCAACCTCACAAAAGATATTAGCTATGCTGTCAGACCTGACGACAGCTGTTAACGAACTCCGTGAGGAGGTCAGAGCCATTCGCCATCCCTGCTGCAATGAATCGGTAGATGCTGGGGTACTGCCTCTGGATTTGCCCTTGCACAACACTGAGCTAAACAATGCAGAGGCAGCTCTTCAATCATAAGAGGCAAATAAGGCAATGGTAAGTATATAAAGGTTATGTACACTTTGTAACTATAAAGTGTAATAGCTGTCAGATGTGATTTAAATACATAACAACGGCCTGTTGATTAAACACACAAGCACTTGCATACACATTTAAGACATGAGACACGCTAATTCCATCTCTTAAAATGTGTCTATAGGTGAGACGCTTTGCCTTGATTGGAGGGACCACACTGGAGGTGCGAGTCCGCCGTGTAATGGCTTATGCCATTACAAACGAGCTGGCCTCGGTACTCAACTGGGCGGGGAAAAAAACCAAGGACCAGACAAAGCAAAAAATGGCATTTAAAGATACAGCGCTCTGCAAATGCATATATGGTGGTAAGTTTTACAGTTTTTTTGCTATATTACTTTGTCTTTCTTAATAACAAGACTTTCATGTCCGGTTAATCTGGAGATGGAGTCTTTGGTCTTTGGCTTGTTTAGTCCTCGGGTTGTAGTTTGTACAGCGGCAGACTACAACCTGAGGCAGTTTGCAGATTTATGCCTGGTGACTTTCATGTTTATCAGCCTAGGAGTTTACATACTTTCTCCCCGCTGAAGACAGTTAACAAGAGCTTATTCATGTGCTCTAATTCACTTTTTGTGTGTGTGTATTTTTGTCCTAGATGGCCTGACGCAGCAGTTAGGGGCAAACTCTATGTCCGAGTTTGTCTTTCCACAAGCAGTGCAGAAATGGCTCCGATACGCCCCAGATCGTTTGGGTGGTGCAGGACGCACATCATGCATCCCCATCCCGGAGTAAAAATTACAAACGTCTGTGAAACATATAAATGTAAATAGGAAACTGTCTTTTAATAAAGTATTTAGCAAACGAAACATGCCTATTGACCTTTTTTTGTTTATTTTTTTTCTCTGTTACATCACATGCAATGCTTTCTTATTTTAGGATATTAATATTGACATGATACATTGTGAGACTTTTTTTTTTATAAAGGGTGTCCAATTGGAGGAATAAGTACAGTTATGTGTTTAGGTGGTTTAAGTATTGATGGAAACATGCAGTAGTTTAGTATTGGTTAAAATACCTATAAAGAAAGGTAGATTTCCAGTCATGATTTAACTGTTTTAATAAAAAGCAACTGTGCGAAAGAGGTGGAAAATCAACACCATAGCTCAACAGTGTTTCAATATCAGAATCTGACATTGTTTCAATGTCAACAGTATTAGAAAATATAACATTGAATCAACGTCAGGTTTCAACATTGATTCAACATCAAAACCTGACGTTGTTTCAACATTAAAAAAGGGTGCAAGAGTGACGTTAGGTCAACGTCACACTTCAACGTTGATTCAGTGACATCACCTGATATTGACTCAACATTGTTTCAATGTTTCCTTGCTATCTGGGAACCTTTGTAAGCAACTTGTACGGTGGAAGTGCCTCAGATAAGGCCATAACAGCTGACTGTGGAGTACTGGGTGGCTGTAGCTCAGGTGGCAGAGCAGGTCAACCACTAAGCAGAAGGTCGGTGGTTCGATCCCAGGCTGCCTCCTGGCTGCATGCCAAATACCCTTGGGCAAGATGCTAACCCCATGTTTGCCTACTGGTGGTGGTCAGAGGGCCCGGTGGCGCCAGTGTCCGGCAGCCTCGCCTCTGTCAGTGCGCCCCAGGGCAGCTGTGGCTACAATGTAGCTGCCATCACCAGTGTGAATGTGTGAATGACTGAATGTAGTGTAAAGCGCTATACAAATGCAGGCCATTTACCATTTTACTGCAACATGTACAACCAGGTGACATGTCATTGCAGATAAGGGCTTCACAATTCGGGACATCCTACCAGAAGGGGTCTCACTGAACATTCCCTCCTTCCTCACCAACGGACAATTCACACAGGAGGAAGTGAACAACAACAGGAAGATTTCCTGTGCAAGAATACATGTAGAGCGTTCCATTCAAAGACTGAAACTTTTCTCAATTTTGCATCACATCCCACATTAGTTAAAAAATATATCAATAAGATCTTGAAAGCATGTGTGTGTCTTACAAATTTACAAACACCTATTCTCCGTGAAATTGAATGAATTATACCTGTGAGAGTTCAGAGGTAAAAGTACATTGTGTCATTTTCTAACTACTTGTGGACCAGAAAACACAACTGTTGAATAAGTTTGCTTTTATTATTTATAACTCCTAAGTGTTCTGGATTGTTTTATGTGTATACTCAGGATGTTACATCATAAAAACAACTTAGTTGCATCGTTTCAAATTGAGAATGGTCTCATTTGTGATTTGTAAAATGTTTTACTCTGTTTTTATCAATGGCTTGTTTTTCATTCCATTCCAGCTTCCTGATTACTGCCTAGTTTTCTTGTTAAACATTTTCAATTAAAATGAAGAATACCAGATAAATGTCTTTAAACAAATATTTTCTTTTTAATTGAGAAGGGAAAAGTTGTTTGGTGAGAATTGTCCTTAAAAATTTATTATTGCGTGTCTTTCCTTTAAATCAGCGATCATCAATAATTAAGGACGGTTCACGAATTATAGAGGAAGAACAGGTTAAACTGGCTTTAGCCATCTGAATCATTGCAGGGGAATGGCCTTCACAACTTTAATGAATTTACTTTGAGTACATGATAAGCCATAATTATCTATGAATTTGTTATATGTTAACACATTTAAGTCATTGTCTAAAAGCTGTAAATCTGTCCATATTCCATGATCCATCCAATCCTTATAAAAGATGGATTTTCTTTCTATCAATATACATCTGTTGTTCCAAATCGAGTTTGTATGTGGAGAAAAATTAAGCTTGTAAATCATTTTCCAGTACTGGAGAACCTGTTTATGAAAATTGGATAATTGGTAATTTGGAAATTTCAAAGTCACACTTTAAGACAAATTCAATGCCAGCAAGCTTCTCAAAGATTACTTTGGGGAAATAAAACCAAATACTGTTTGAGTTATTTATGAAAGACAACCGTTTGAGTTTGATGGAACCATCATTGCTTCAAAATCAATCGCATTCAAACCTCCTTCTTCAAATGACTTCACTACATCACTCTTCCTAATATAATGTTGCTTGTTTCTCCAAATGTAATTAAAGTTAATTTGATTTATATTATTGATTAGACCATAGGTGTCAAACTCTGGCCCGCAGCCTAATTACATTTGGCCCGTGAAGCCATACCAAATTACTATCAGAGCTGGCCTACTGGTATTATACAGCTAATATATATATTGTTTAGTATTAAGCTTTGCTTGTTCCATATTCAGTTTTTCAGCAAAACTTATTTGAGTCCATAAGAAGAGATTCATTCTTATATCTGGAGGAAGATTTTTTTTTTTTCCAATAAATATTAACGTTAGCCCGCGACTTTGTTCCAGTTTTGAATTTTGGCCCACTGTGTATTTGAGTTTGACACCCCTGGATTAGACTATTAGAAACATATAAGCATTGATGTCAGAGTATAATAAAGAAATTACATCTATGATTTTTTTACCAAAACCAAAATACTGTGAAGCTTCTAAAATGAAAGGATGTTCGACCGTATCAAATGCTTTATAAAAGTCTAAAAACAAAATCACACCATCATCTTCAATTAAGTGATTATAATCCAGTAGATCTAAAACCAATCTAATATTATTGTGGATAGAACGATTCTTAATGAGCCCAGATTGTGTTTCACTAATAATCCGATCTAAGCCGTCCTTTAATCTGTTTGCAATAACATGAGCAAGAATTTTATAATCTGTATCCAATAGAGTAATTGGTCGTAGATTATCGATTAATCTTTTATCTTTTATCTTTACCAGGTTTGGGAATAAGGGAGATAAGACCCTGTTTCATTGTCGTTGCTAATGTTTCATTACTAATGATTTCACTAATAGTTTGGAAGAAAAATTATTTTATTTCTTTCCAGAAGAATTTATAAAAGATAGCAGTCAAGCCGTCCTGACCAGCTTTGTCCATTTTCAGTTTGTTTAAGGCTTGATCTCAGTCATCCAGAGATATATCAGAATCACAAATTTCTCTGAATGCAGAATCGATTTTTGGAGAATAAGGTTCAATCTGATCAAAAAAAATGAATCAGTAATTAAATATTTCGAGGAGTATAAATTTGAGTAAAATTGATGTTTTTCTTCCGCTATAGTCTTATGATTTGTGCATTCCTCCCCATTTACGATTAATAAGTAAGCTCCATGAGCCTTGTTCTTGTATAGATCATCTAATTGAGCCTGTAAAGACAAAAGGGATTTCTTATCAGCCTCTGACATAAACTGTCTATTACAATAGTTATTTTTATTGTAAAGTAATTTACTTTCAAATTCCTTCTGTTGTCTACTTTTCATTTTACTCTTTATAATTCAAAATTCTCTAACTTTAAATTAAAAAAAATTCCCATCTATGTATGTAAGTACCAATTGTTACATTGTTGTAAATGTTATGGAGGAGGTCTTTAACGATCTTAACATACCCATCATCAATTAACAGATCTGCATTGAATTTCCAGTAATATTTTTTAAATTGTGTTTTATTTTCAGGGTTAAGTTTAAGAGTAATAATACTGTGATCTGTCAGCGGGGCTGCTGAGATGGAAACATGTGAAACATCTGTATCGTAAAGTCGAGCCCAACCACAGATCTAATCTGGACATATTATTACCGTTTGGTTTAATCCAAGAGAATTGAGTAACTCCAGGGTTTTTCTCTCTCCATATATCACTTAAATTGTTTGAATCAATGAACTCTGTCAGAATTCGATTCCACTGATTAATACTGTATCTAGGAGGATTTCTATCCTGCCATTCATTTGGAACAAGATTAAAGTCACCGCCTAGTAATACATGGTCTGTGTGGTATAAACGTTTATACTCGGAAAGGACATCTGTTATTTTTTCCAGCATGAGCTTATTTAGAGTTACAGAGGAGTACCCATAAACATTTACTAGAATCACAAATGAACTATCAATATTCAACACAACAGCCAGCGTCCTGAATTATCAGCCTGAAAAGTCATGACCTTCCCTGGACAACGGTAGAAACAGAGAGCAGCAGAGTGGTTGGATCCGTGGCTGAAGAGGATTTTTTCACCCCACTGATTTGACCAGAAGGTGGCATCAGCGTCACTTGAATGAGTTTCTTGTAGTGAGGCGCAATTCGCTTTTAGCCCTTTGATAAACATAAACATTGATTTTCTTTTAACATTATCCCTGCACTGTAAACCCGAATGTTCAAAGTAATTAAATAGATTAAGTAGTGTATACTCAAAGTCTTTAAAAAGTTCTGTTAACTTAAATATGTCAAGTTCGTGTAACGTGTTCTTCTTTTTGAGTAAATGAAACTAATAATTTTTGATTGAATTGAACTATTTCTATATTAAGTAAGCATCACTTAAAATCATAACTTAAGCACAACGTAACACAGTTAAGTTAGGACATATAAGAATGGTAAAGTTCTGTTATTTTTGTTGTTTCAAGTAGGTAGGATTTAATAATAAACTTAATTTATGTAGCACATGCTAAAATACAATAAAATCTCAAAGTGTTTCACCAAATAAGTAAAATCAAATTGTCTTAAATGCATTAGTGGAAGACAAAATGTATTTATTTTAATATTCATTGTCTTATCAATGTATCCTATATATATATATTTTAATTTTTTCCTTAAGTGTTGAGCAGCTGCAGGAATCAATTTTTATTCCGAGTTAATCTCTGATTCACCCTCCGAAGCGGAAGGCGGCGCTAATGAGCAGTATACACTGATCGTTTACCGCTATTTGGAAAAAAATACAAAACACAGAAGAAGTAAAGGTATATGGGCGGGAAACAGCACCAAAGAGGCAACACCGACGACTGGAGAAAGTTGGACCTAACGGCAGCAACTAGCATCACTGGACTTACAGTAAGTTTTCAATGTTGATATTAGTTTATTGTTAAAATACGAATATTTAGTTGCATTTTGGGGGCGTGTCGAAAAGAATAGCAGAAATGTCGGTCCGTGTTTTTTATGTGCTTTGCTGCTCTCCCCGAAGGAAACTTTGCGCTTGCAGAGCTAGCATTAAGTTGTTGTAATGAGGGTCGCAGGCTGTTTAAAAAGTTAGATACTACTTGTTCTAGAGGTGGCGCCCGGTCGCCTAGTATGAAACAAAGTGTTTTAATCTCTCTAAATTTTGAAACCCCCTCTCATGACTCAGAATAGTTGGGTCCAAACAAGCCCGTTGTCCCTGCAGTTACACAGCGGAGATACCTGTCTGCAGTGAGAGTGCTTTCAAGCCGCTATATTTTAAACTATATGTGCAAATAAGTGGTGCAGGTGTATTAGGCGTTTGAGCGACGGTCTCGATAGGTGTTTTTTATATATATCAGTCACTTTACGCCGTAGAATGATCGGGAAACTCATCCTTCTAATACACCTGCTCTGACGAGCCACGTTGTTCACAAGCCAGAGTTAGAGGGCCAATGAAAGAGCACGGCGCACACATCGTCTCCTCTCACTTTGCCTAATTAGTGGAATCACTTGTCAATCAACTTCTGCCAACCAATTGGCACTCTTGGATCACTAAGGTCCTTATAAACAAACCTGTCGATCAAAACAACCAGAATCGTTAGGAGAGAGAAGCAGTGATGAGGAGCCTGACATTTTTGACATTAACTGTGTATGCACATTAAATAATTTCAAATAACATATGTTTGGGGGGACCTCTCATCAGTAAGGCTTTAGTTTGTAGAAATGGCGTTGTTGTTGATTTAACCATGCCGTTAAAGTTCAAGTGCTGCTGCTTGTCTTCAGTATTGTAATATTTGCTCGATGGCTTTAGTATCTTGACTAGAGATGCATTCACACTTTGGGGATTAAATGAAAAGATCATTAACAGGGAAAAATTATAAATGGAAGTATTTATAATTTGTCACCGTTTGGATGCTTTTTAATTGTTCATCAGTTTATGCCTTTGGATCTCTCTGTTCCAGCTTCAAGAATTAAGACAGAGTCAAGGAAGAGAACTGGGGATGTGATAAAGATACCAGGTAATTCGTTTTGTTTGTGAATTCTTCTACCAATCACCTCTCGCTCTCGCTCTCTCTCTCTTTCTCTCTCGAGTTGTCTTAAAAATATGTTAAACTAACTACTAAACCAACTTTACTTGTGCTATTTTCCACCTATAGATTCTTATATAAAACAAATTGTTTTGAGGAAAACAGGTTGCCATTTTAAAGCAGTGTTAGCTGTAGTCCATGACCATGTCTTTGTGAGCTAATAGTAATTCACTTATTGTTATTATTTATCACTTATTAATATAACTTAACTGTTATATTAAGTTGTAAGTATAAGGAGTTCTGTTTTGTTTCCAACATGATCTGGCAGTGTAAGTTGTGCGCAGCTTCCTTCACCTCCAGAATACAGTTATTTAGACACTACAGGCTGCAGCACAGCCACTATTCCCGTATCAGCCCTCTTCCATGCCTCTACACTGATTGCATTTGTACATTTCAGACACTTAATGCATTGAGTACTCATTTGTCAAGATATCATACAGCACAACTTAGCAGTTGTGCAGAGCAGAGTCAGAGGCCTGTGTTATTTAAATGCCCTTTATGCACATTTCAGCAGCCCTTTTCTGAAACAGGCCTTTTCAGTCATCTCAGAAAGCATTTGAAAAATCATGAAACAGTGACATGCCCATATAAGGATTGTAGGTATAGCACAAATGTGTACTCTTCATTCAATTCCCATAAAAGTAGAGCACACCAAGCAAGTCTTGCAACAGACTTTCAAAGTGATATTGTCAGTGAGGATCCCCATAATCTCCAAGCCAGTATTTCTGAAGTAGCTAGTGACTTGCATGAAGAATGCCCAGGCCAGAGCACAGAAGTGGGGAATGATGATCAGTGTGACACTGACAGTCTAAGAAATCAACTTAAAAAAAATGTGTCTTCCTTATTCCTAAAGATGCAGGCTATCCTCCATGTCTCAAACACGGCTACTCAAGAAATAGTAGAACACTTGAATCAGATCTTCTCCTTATCTGAGCCGTTGATCAAAGAGGCAGTTAGTGACATATTGCAGAGAAATGGTCACAGTATTGCAGAACCTACACTGAGTGAAGTTGTTGCCACTGTCATGGATTGCAATGTTCTGTCTACATCAACCTCTAAAGGTGCTGAGTTGAGTTCAACCAAGCGCAGAAAAACCTTTATTGAGTGCAACTACCCTTGTGTAATGCCAGTGGAGTATCAGCTGGATCAACCTGGACATACCAGCATGTATGTTCCTATCCTTTCAATGATTCAAGAGTTGTTTAAAAACACAGACATTCTTAAGAAGATTACTGAACCAAATACTGCATCTGGTCAATATGCATCATGCTCTGATGGCTCTAATTTCCTTGAAAATGACTTACTGTCAACAGGGGATCTCATCCTACCACTCCAGCTATATATTGATGAGCTTGAAATTGCCAATCCACTTGGCACATCACGCAAAATTCACAAACTTTGTGCTGTATATTGGGTCCTCGCTAATGTACCACCAAAATACCGATCAGCATTACATGCTATACAGCTAGCAATACTGGTAAAAGTGACAGACCTCCACAAGTATGGATATGCAGCTGTACTTGCTCCATTGCTGCGTGATGTTCGTACTCTGGAACAAGACGGTGTCTTCATTGAAAGAGTTGGCCAGAATGTCAGAGGCACCATCTTTTGTGTTTCTGCTGACAATTTGGCTGCTCATGGATTAGGTGGCTTTGTAGAGTCATTTAGAGCAGGACATGTTTGCAGATTCTGTATGGGCTCAATTGAACAGTTTCAAGTAATTGAAGTCAGAGAGAGAAGGTTTCCTCAGAGAACCGAAGCCAGCCATGACCTACATGTACAAACTGTTCAAGAAAGTGACACTTTGAGCAGCCACTTTGGTGTTAAAGGTGGCTGTGTTTTGCATGAGTCCCTGAATTACTTCCACACAATCACGGGGTTTCCTCCAGATATACTCCATGATCTTCTGGAAGGTATTGTTCCCGTGGAGCTTTCTCTTTGTGTTAAAGAGATGATCCGGCTGAAGTACTTCACTTTGGAGTATTTGAATCACAAGATTACATCATTCCCATATCAGCACACCGATAAAGTGGATAGACCTCAGCCCCTTCACAAAATGTTTCTTTCTCGAGGAACGATTGGAGGTAATGGACATGAAAATGCCACTCTGCTCCGACTTCTTCCATTGCTTGTTGGCAGTGTAGTACCAGAGGGTGATAAGGTATGGGCAGTTTTGATGGAGCTGAAAGAGGTGGTAGAGTTAGCATTGTGCCCATCATTTACTGATGAAACCTTAGACTATTTTGTGTGCAAAATCAGTGATCATAGACAGGCACTGCTAGAAGTTTTCCCTGAGGTTAGGCTCCGTCCTAAACATCACTACGTGGAGCATTATCCTGCTCTAGTTAAGTGCTTTGGGCCCCTGCTGCACGTTTGGACCATGCGGTTTGAGGCCAAGCACCGCTTTTTCAAAAGAGTGGTGCGTGACACTCAAAACTTCAAAAATATTTTGAAGACAATGGCAGTCAGACACCAACACATGATGGCATATCATCTTGCTGCGCCATCATTTTTCAAGCCAAAAACTCAGGCATCCAGGGTTGACTCTGTTCTGGTTTCAGCTCTACCAGAGGTTGCTCAAGCACACATTAGAGAACAAACAACTAGTGACACAATCTACAAGACATCAAAGGTGACCATTGATGGCACAGACTATGTCTGTGGAATGTTTCTGTCTGTAGGAGTCAGTGGTGGACTGTCTAAATTTAGCAAAATAAAACAGATCTACCTTGTGAATCACAATGTATCTTTTCTGTGTTGTGACTATGAGTCCTGGTATGTTGAACATCTGCGGTCCTATGAGCTGTCAACTGCTGACACAAGCCTGTCAATCCACCTGCAGTCTGATCTCAACGATACAGTCCCTCTCTCGGCATACAAGATAGACGACTCGCTGCTGCTGACCCCCAAGCGGTTCATTCAAGTGAGACAGAACTGAGTTCAGGTAATAATGAATGGTTCTTTTATTTATCAGTTATTGTGTTTGTATTCACTTTCTGTATAATTGAGCAATTAATATATTCTATATCGTACCTTTTAACATCCTGATTTTGTCTTTTCATTAGTACAATGGCAGCTGCACCTCCCCAACAACCAATGCTTATTCGTGTTGTTGAGACAGACCGGGCTAGAAAATTAAAACTCAGCTCACGACCAGCCTCTGTTGATGCACTGATCATGATTATAAAAGAACAGCTGGAAATCGACCTTGACTTCAGTTTGCTTTATGAAGATCCAGACTTTGACGGGAAACTTACTTCCCTTGCAGACATTGAGGAATTGCCAGAAAAAGCTGTTGTGCACATCTCACTTTCAGAAGACTCCAGCTCTACTGCATCTACTGATCTACTTTCAGATGTGTCATCTCCAGAACGTCTCAGTAGGTGGCCTCAAGGTCCTTTTCCAGTTCCCACATTTGCATTTGATGTTGAACTGAAACTTCAACATGGAAATGCCGAATATGAGAGGAGCAACAGACACCTTAAGCTGACTAGAGACCTCAAGCACAACATTTTAGAAAAGCTTGCATCTACTATGTATAGTTTTAAGGCTTACCCAAGTGATAAAGAGATTGCAAAAGCTGCTGAGGCTCTTGTAGCCAAACATCCCTGCTTGAAGGAAGCAGGATCTGAGACTGGCTGGAATGGATGGAAAAATAGCATCAAGTTTAAGATGGGCAATTATAGGACCAAGATGAGACGGGCTGGATGTCAGGAGGTCACTGTTAATGCTGGAAAAAGAAGTAGAAGTAATCCTGATAATGAACCTTCACATTCCAACATTAAAAGACCCAAGAGAGCAGAAGTCAACTTCCTACCAAACTTTCCCCAAGGAAAGGATCCTTCAAGCCTTGACCAGTTGAGGCAAGCAATTGTTGAAGAAGTCAAGAAGGCTGAGAAGAACCTGCCCCTCATTAGAAAGTTGATGGAGACCACATTTCCCCTGCGCAGACAAACCATAGTGATGTCCTGCCCACCAGTGAAGGAGCTCTTGGACCTCTGGCCTGCTCTAAAAATGGAGTCTGAGGTAATATGGATCAGCTCTCTTTAAAATGAAAATTGTAATTCTTACTCATGTGGCAGCTTTTTGCTGCTTTATAAAGCTGTGCGAGATTCTTCAAATTGAACTGTATTGTCCTTCTGCTGTAGTTGTATGCAGAGTTTCAGCGGATTACAAATCAGAACCTGCCCAATACATTCTACGCTGAACTTGACCGCCATCTTCCTCGACTGATGACCTTATTCAGACAGAAGGCATCAAAAACTGGGAAGACAGCAGATGCCCTGGCTGAAATTCTAAGAATTCACGATGAACAGGTAATAATAGGTTGTTACACATTTCATAGGTTGAACCAGTGGAACATTGGACAGGTTTAATGATTTAAATGAGCTTTTTGAATTTTGCTATTAGTCCACTTTGTGTTTGCTATTTGTCTGACTGTATTAAAGATGTGAACAGGTTATTTGTGGACATATGTTCTGATTTGACTGTTGCTGTTGTTGTTCAGTAAACTCACCAGTATATACAATTCTGTTTTTATCTGGCAATAGGAAATCCATGATATCCACACCAAGCGCACTACCGTTCTCCACGCCCTTCCTGTCTATCTGTGTGAGGATGTCTCTGGATTTTTCAGAACCTGCACTGTGAGTGTCCTTAAGTATCTAACAGATACTACTGTGTATATAAACAGTGCATCAAAGTACAAACATGTATTTTGATGCACTGTTTGGACTTACCTTTGTTTAGTCTACCCATACGGTTTCCATGTATGGTCTTTTCTGTCTCCTCACTACGAATGAACCGAATTGGTGTTTTGTTGAAAGTGATAAGATGTTTAGTAAAACATTTTCCTGTGTATTTCCTTTAGCTTAGTTTCAGTCTATCTCACACCACTTGATTCTCTGGTGAATTAGCTGATTTATGTGTGCAGAACATGGATCTTCTGTTTTTCACCTCTTACAGTGAGACCCAGGTCTCCCTTGTAAAAGAGGTATTGGATCTCAACGAGAGTTGGTAAAATGAGAAATTATATGTCGTCTGTTGTATTTCTTGGGTTAGATTGTGATTAGTATCTCTTTTTCATTCATTCAGGACGAATCTGATGAGTTGGAGCTTGATGATGTTGAAGTGGCCCTCTTCACTGTCGTCAGTGACCATGACACGACAAGTCCAGTTCACTACCAACCTGTGAAAATCTCTGTCGTCATTGAAAGTGATGCCGTGGTCAGTCTCCCCAGATTTGGTGAAGCCTTCCTGGTAATGTTTGGACTGATCTATGCACTTCACCTCAGCTACCCCAAAGCCCTGACCAACACTTTAGAATTTACTCAAAAGATTTTACTTGGTCTAGAAAGTAGTAAACTGTCACCCAGGTTACAGACCCTCAAGAATGACTTGGTTATGTAGAAACTCATCTGAAAGAAGGATGCAGGGTGAAGCATTATAAAAGGCTAGTTCAAAGTTCTCTGCTTTTATCTAAATAATGCCTCAAAACGTTTTTGTATTACTCTACAGGTGTTCAGCCAATAGGTCCAAACTATACAACGAGCCTTTGTTCTCATTAACATAATGCAAAGCAACACTAATGTTTTGTATGTTTTAATGTTTTTTGTAATACTATTTCTAAAACATTGTGGGCTGCGCAAGATGACCTAAATTTCACTGTTTGATACTTGTTAATGTAAACAAATAGCATTGTAATTCACTCAAATTGCTGCCCTGTTGCCTTATTCAGATATTAGCCAGAGAGCCAAAAGCACATTTTGATATTATTTATTATTATTTGGCATTGTTCTTTATTACTCTGACAGTTTTCCTGACTAAACAATTTTTGGTCTACTTATTTTAATTTATAAATGTTTTTGTTAATTATTTTTAATTTTTAAAAAAAAAATGTATTTAATTTCAACATAATGTGCTAAAAGGGAGCAGGCAAGATACTGTTCAATGGCAGATGTTTATGACTTTTGCATATTAAGTTACCGATACTCAGTGTAATTGAGGCAATATATTGCCTCAAAATTTTTAAGTTTTGGGTCACATGTTTTTAAGTATCAAGTAGTCAACATATTTGATTAACGTGTACTTAAAATAATGACAACACAAACTAATAAACATTTGAGTGTTGTTAACATAAAAATGTTGTGGTTGTGTACTTATTTTTTATAAGTTCTGTGAACTTATTCCTTTGAATTTGTAAACTTGAAACTTTAAGTCATATTAACTGCAAATATTTGAGTTGACCGTTCTGAAAAGATACAAGTACCATGTAATCCAAACTTTTATGTTCTGGAAAAATTTGACTTTTGAGTTGATCAACTTAAAAAAATTGAGGCAATCGATTGCCTCAATTTTTTTGAGTTCTGGTAACTTATTCGGGTTTACAGTGTGAGACCTCTAACATTCAACGACACAAAGGATAAACACGTGCGTGGCATTAAAGATAAACAAAAATAGAGTTCAAAATATTAAGAATATCAAACTTGAATATATATAAAAAAGAAAAAGTTAGTTTACTTTCCTGTTTAGGGAAAGTAAACTAACTTTTTCTTAAAAACTGTCAAACATCCCTCTTTATGTAGAGTTCAGAGAACAAGTAAAAGTGAACACATTTCAGCCATCCGCCAGAACACGACGGCCGTTAATATAACTGACAACTCCTCTGTAGTAAGCCTCTTCCCCCGCATTTCTGGCTTGTAAAAGTTTTGGTCAAACTTTCTCCCTCTCCACACGATCCTCCTTCGTCAAGTCCTCAGCAAAACAGATTTTTTCACTCTCACAAATCTGAGCATTTTTGGACTTCTTCCATATTCCATCTCAGTGTAGGCGCTTTGTGAACTGAATTATGACTTGGTGATTTCTGCCCTCTTTTCTTCCAATCTGGTGCACAGTGTCCACAATGTCCTCCATATTATCTGACCATTCTGGGGCGATGTTGGCGAGAATTTTAATCACCTCTTTTCTGATATCTTCGCCCATGCCTTCTTTCATTCCTTTAATCCTTAGATTCCACCTTCGTGAATACCGGTCTCGGTCTCTTGCCTTTTCTTTGAGTTTGTCGACTTCTCTCCGTAAGGTTGAGGCTTCCTTCTCCAAACCCGCGATCTTATCTTTACAATCACGGACTTCAGCTGCGTTGAGTTTAATGGACTCAGCAAGACTGGCAATCAACGAAGCATTCTCCGATAATTTGTTGTTAATGTCTGCCATTTTGTCATCTTGTTTATCAAATCGCACGTGAAGAGCTTGAATAGCTGCCAGTATGTCGCTCGCTGTGGGTTTAGCAATCTTTCTCGGGTGGTCACCTTTAGACAGAGTCGAGAGAAGCAAGTCATTCATTTCCTCCAGATTTCTTTTTTCCCCGCCGCCACTTTCAGACTCCATGTCTGAGAGGCAGTAGTCGTGGTCATCCGCAGTTGAAGCCAAATCTTGTATTTTATCGTTCTGGGAAGACTTGCTTTCCCTTTTGTCCTTCTTCTGTTCTTTTGGCATCTTTTGTTCTTTGTCTAGGCGTGTATTGATCGCAACAAGAAATTGGCCCACTCCTGCACCACCAAAGCAAGAACACAAACAGTCATATCTTTTAAAGTGCTAAGCAGCCATTTATTTGCTTCAGCAGTGCCAAAAATAACAAACAAAACTCCCTAATGGTCCCCACGCTTTCCTACACAAATGACAACCAAACAAAAGACAATTCACTTCCCAAACTTTCTGAATGAAAAACAGGAGAAAACTCAATCAACAAAAATGGCTTCTCACGCCTACAGGCTGCTGCAGTGAAGGATATATACAAGGGGAACAAAATACACGATTGCTACTTTACAAATCTATTACAGCTATTTACAAAATGGAGGTACTAACGCCAGACACACACACATGGTTATACTTGCAAATCACTGGGCACAGACACTATGAAATACGACTCAAAAACACAGGCTCTTTGTTGGATGGTGGAGGCTAGTAGAGAGGGGGGGCCAGGTGGCTGGTAGTTAAATACTGGAGGTGATCAACCAATTATCCAATCCGAGGACAGGAAGAGACTCCACCCAGCTACTCAGCAGGCACGCCCAGGTGTCCACCTCCTAAGAGAGAAAGGGGGGAAAACCCACAGCCATCCTCTGGTGGGAGGAGTCACACAAAACAAACACTGACAACATTGGATCATAACAAAAGCGTCAAAAAAGGGGGACTAAAAGGTACCTTGCACCAGAGCTAAGTTGAGGACAACTGCTTAGTTCGCCATCTTGCCGGCCCCACTTCCAGCTTTATTTGTGAAGAGCACAGCAGCTTACAAAACACGTAGCTAGCTCGTACAGCTGCTTTCATAAGATGACCTTAAAATAACGGAGCTACGTGCGGTGATGCTAGCGTTAGCCACGTTAGCACGTTACCATCAAAAACGATTTAAATAAAATAATCTGAAAATATCAGTGACCACAAAGATGCTTTCAGCTTTTTATGTTCATCAGTAACAACAAGAACAGAAATGTGTTGAACGTTATTAAATATCCCAGTTCTTTGATCTTTGGGCTGAAGGAAGAACAACACTCGGTGTTTGATGCTCAATCATCTCTTTAATCAGTACAAACACTTTGAGCATTACAAACGGACGGGAGATGGAGGCTGTCCGGCAAGATCTCCAAGTGTCTGACCCTTTCTCACATTCTTATAGCTTCAGGCCTCCTCCAAACGAAGCATTCACATTCTCTCTCTCAGTGAGCTTGTTATGATCTTGGCCTCCTGTGCAGTGTGTTCTGTTCTTTCTAATCAGACAAATAAGGCCATGATTCTACACAAACGGCATTTCTTATTAATCAGCAGTATAATGCATCATAAAACAGTGTAAAACCCCATTCCTGTTTTTTCTCAGAATAAACAATTAATTTTTTACTTGTACGTGGGGATTTTCACATCAAATCCACTGGAGCAGCTCCAGCAGCACGTTGATACACAGACATCAACAACCTTTGTCTCTCAAAAACTAGGTGCCTGCTGGTCCCTCTCTAGTCTAAACAACAGTGTTTCACTAACTTTCCACTAGACGATGGTGCCCTGTTATCTACTTTCTCCCAGGCCGGCGTGGGCGAGAGTCTTTGTTTTTCCACGTGTGTCCACTTAATACTGCACTATATGGTTCTGTGGTATTTTAGTTAATATAAAGCATAGAATTGAAGCACTTCAAATAATTTCATCTCAACACTGCAGGTCTCCAACCTTACAAACGGGACATTTGTGTAATACCTGACCCACTGAATGAACAACGGGCTGTGGGGTCATTTATGACCATTAATATGTAATTTTATGTATATTTAGGGCAAAGCAATTTCATACCTGAAACGGTTTCATACAGCATTTTTCTGGAGCTACTAATCTTATGTTTATAATATTCTGTACAGTTTCTCTTTTTATCCCTTATATAGAGACACATTTCTCTTCTACTCCTAGGTGAACATATGTGAGATTTTTCTCATCCCTTTATTTATTAATTATACTCTGATGGTGAGGAAATGCACCAGATTTCATTCTGATGTGCTCATGGTTACAGTTACATTTGGTTAACATGATGACAGAGTATGTGGAAATCTGGCACTGTTTCCACTTCTTGATTAGAGAAGAGTTTATTTCCCACTTCCATCATAAAGAGGAAGGTTAAACTATCAGGCTTCACCTTCTGGAACAGCACCGCCCAAAATCTTTAGTGTGTTCGGCCTCTGAACAGGTGGAGCGTTGAGTGCTGTGAGTGGGAGTCAGCATCACTTCAGTTCAGCTTCAAGGTCTCGTGGAACTTGGTGAGGATTTTATCAAAACAGTCATCTCTGGTCACCTGCTCCACGACCTGACGGACTCCGCTCTCTAAAGCCCGATAGTACCTCCTCATCTCCTCCAGCTCACACTGCAGTCGTTTCTCCACCTGAGCCTCCGTCAGCTTCTTCTCGTACTCTGACTTCACCTTGTCTTCTTCCTCCATCAGCTTCTTCTCATAAAACTCTCTGAGCTCTGACTCTCTCTCTTTCAGCATCGCCTCCACCTGCAGGTAGGTGTAGTTGGAGTAAGACTCTCCTCCGTTATCGGCCACCATCTTGTCGACCTTCTCCAGCAGGTTCAGGACTTGGCGACGGTCGTTGGCTCTGAGATTGTTGAAGACGTGGTATCTGTTTCCAACCTTCATCAGGACCTCCTGCAGCTCAGGTCCTGCTGTCTTCAACGTCTGATCAAAGTCTCCTTTGACTTTGTCTCCGTGGGTGAAGAGGATCATGGTGTACCTCCAGGCACCCTCTCCAAAGATCTCCTCCACCTTCTTCACGGCGTCTCGTTCCTCTGCTGAGAAGGGTCCCACCCTGATGACCAGCAGGATGGCGTGGGGCCCCGGGGCCGACATGTTGATGCATTTGGAGATCTCCCTCTTCACGGCGTCTTCAGACATCGTGGTGTCGAAGAGGCCGGGAGTGTCCACCACAGAGATGGTCCTCTGGAACAGCTTCTCCTGCTGCTTGGAGCACTCAGCCGTCACTGAGGAGGAAACAGATCAGTTAGTCTGAATTTACATGAAGCACGAACACAGACTTCACCTGAACATGAAGAAGGCTGTACAGAGATCACCTAACAGAGCTGGAATGTAAATATGGGTCTCATACTGGACTCTGGTCTTTAACCTGAACACTTCTGGACTGTAGTGACGTGAGAACACAGCCTGGTTCTTTAATCGTTATAGAGGCTTCAGTCTAAGGAGCTTGGAGAGAAAAGAGTCTGAGAAGCTTCTTCAGTTCAAATTCTAATTGTATTTGCCACACACATAATGATCGACAGTACAACATGTGGTGAAATGCTTATTGCTCTGCAATGTCAGACCATTAAATGACAGTAAAGAATTTAAAGATTTACAGATTATGACAAAATTTAGATTTTAACTTAGAAATTTACAGTAAGAATAGGATGTGCAAATAACGACTTACAAAATAAATTATAAGAAGCGTGCAAATAAACAGAGCGTGTCCGGTGCAGCGATGTATGGGAGTCCAGTCCTACACCTGGTTCAGGGCCCGAATAGCCTGGGGGAAGAAGCTCCTCCTCATCCTCTCTGTTTGTCTTAAGGGAGCGGAAGCTCTTCCCAGACCTCAACAGTGAGACATTGTTGGGATGGGAGAGGTCCATCATGATCTTGCACCGCTTGGTGTAGATGGACAGCAGGTCAGGGAGCTCTGATTGAATGATGCGTTCGGCTGAGCGCACCACTCTTTGCAGATCTCGTCTGTCCTGCTTGGTGCTGTTCCCAAACCAGCTGCAGATGTTTGCCGTCAGGACGCTCTCGATGGTGCAGCAGTAGAAGTTCTTGAGCACCTTCAGCAGCAGATAGAAGTCTCTGAGTCTTCTGAGGAAGAAGAGACGCTGACGGGCTTTCTTGACCAGGGTGTTGATGTGACAGGACCATGACAGAGTGATGTGGACACCCAGGTACCAGAAGCTGTCCACTCTCTCCACTGGCGCCACTGATGACTAGTGATCTTTGTGGTCTCATCTTCTTTCTACTGAAGTCCACAATCAGCTGCTTAGTCTTGCTGATGTTTAGGAGGAGGTTATTCTCCTGGCACCAGGTCTCCAGGTTCCTAATCTCCTCCAGGTAGGCCGTCTCGATGTTGTCGGAGATCAGGCCCACAACAACAGTGTCGTCAGCAAACCTGACAATGGAGGTGGTGTCTGATGTGGCTACACAGTCATGAGTGTACAGTGAGTACAGCAGGGGGCTTAAAACGCAGCCCTGAGGCTCCAGTGCTGAGTGAGATGGAGGGGGAGACTTGTTCTCCCACCCTCACTGATTGAGGTCTGTCTGTGAGGAAGTTGAGGATCCACTGACACAGTGATGAGCTGAGTCCTAGAGCCGTCAACTTGGTGCTTAGAGGGAATTATTGTGTTGAATGCTGAACTGTAGTCCAGTCAAACTGAAGTGAGTCGATGGTGGCAGGAAGTGAAGAAGTGATGTGATCTCTCATCAGTCTTTCAAAACACTTCATCACTATTGGAGTCAGTGCTGCTGGGCGGTAATCATTGTGGCAAGCATGCTGTTGTTTCTTCAGGACAGGGACAATGATGTACTCTCTGAAGCATGTGGGGACCACCGCTTGGGCCAGAGGAAGGTTGAAGATCTCCGTGAACACTAGCTGGTCAGCTGACCAGAACTGGTGGAGAGTCCCAGATTTAAATCTAGTGGGAGTTTCCCCCCACAGAGGGACAAAAGGACCCCCTGATGATCCTCTAATCGCCTGAGCCAAGGTGTGAAACTCGGTGTGGGTCACAATCAGCCAGAGTTTCAGTTCATTGTGAAACCTGGCCCCACCTTATCATGTGTTTCCTGAGGTCAGATGGCCCAGGATGTGAGTGGGCGTTAAGGCGTCTGGGGAGGGAACTCAAAACTGGATTATAGATGGCAGAGAGTTGGTGTCGTAAGCCCCTCCTCTGTTCAAAGATGGTCGCTCACAGTGGACATAGATGCTTCTTTCACTGCTCTTTCAAACCATCTGTCCTCTCTGTCCAAAATGTGAACATTGGCATCCTCAAAGAGTGACCTTTGACCTTTAGATGCAGATGGACAGCTGAGTCTTGTCCTGTGGAGGTGGCTCTTCTGTGTTGTGCCATGCGCTTGTGAAGTGGCTGTTTGGTCTCTTTGTAGAGGTCTGGGCATTCCTCGCTGCTGTACAGCAAACACCACATTGTTAAGTCTGTTTTGGAGTTTTGATTCTGTTCATCTGGATGTTTTCAGTGGGAGAAACGTTTCATCATCATCAGGTGGCTTCTTCAGTCTCAGCTGACTGCAGGTTTCAACCTTATAAACACAATGATGGAAACCAGCACCACCGAAGGAACGATGTGCTGAGAGGTCAGTTTATGATCATTAATATGCAGATTCTCATGGCCACTGACCAACAACCATTGATCAACAACCACTGATCAACAACCACTGATCAATAACCATGAGCACCTTTCACAGAGAGTGAATGGCTGCAATCACAGCATGTAAGATGGTGACAGATGGACCCTTAGGCTCCTCCTCCATTCAGAGATGGTCTTTCCCTTTTCACGTAAATGGCCTCCTTGACTCCGCCCTCAAACCAGCGTTCCTCCCTGTCCAGGATGTTACATCCTCATCCACTGTGTGTGTGTGTGTGTGTGTGTGTGTGTGTGTGTGTGTGTGTGTGTGTGTGTGATACCTGAGGAATGACTGGAAGCAGCTCTGAAGGCCTCTCTTCCCAGGATGGTGTTTCCACTGGAGCTCTTTCCTCCTCCAGTCTTCCCGACCAGAACCAACCTGAGTGACACTGAACACAGACACACACAGGTCAGATATATATATATATATATATATATATATATATATATATATGATATCGTATATGCAGGACATTCCAGGCTGATCTACAAAGGACGATATCAGCTGATTTTTAAATATCACATGACCAAACTGTTTTTTGTTCTGACTGAGAGCTGACAGGAGGTGCTGTGAGGGAGCACAACCAGGGTTGTACGATATAACCAAGCCTGCAGAACCAGCTGAGACCAGCTCACACTCATGCTGAGCTTAATGCTTCACCATCCAGCCGTCAGCTTTTCTTTGGTCTTAATTATGTTATCATGCGTTAGTCAGAGGTCGTTCGTGTTTATGGTTCCTGTTTCTTCTGGAACATAAAATTGAAGAGACCATACCTGTTGGAGGCTCTTCCTTACTATGTCTCCTCGTCCTCCCTCCTGCTGCTCCTGCGCGCGCGCGCACACACACACACACACACACACACACACACACACACACAGAGTAATCTTATACATGAAAGTGAAAGTAACTGAAATTAAAAACTGCGTCACCCACGAAAAACCCGCTCAAACTGCGTTTTTCACCAAAAACTAAGCAGTAAACTGCACACCTACACGTACAGGTGTATATTAATGAAGTATATTAATGAAGTATAGTAATGAAGTATAGTAATGAAGTATGTTAATGAAGTATAGTAATGAAGTATATTAATGAAGCGTCCTCTTTGTTCGGACAGTTTGATGACCGTGAGACGCGCAGACAGAGAACAATGATCGATCGGCTTTAATTGCGATATTTCCACACACACTCACCGGACTGTTCCTCTGAGGCCATCACACCTGCTCTCACAAATTCACCTCTTTATCAGTTATTTGTTCAAAACTTCGCTCAGTAAGAAGGTCCCACTGAGCCGCCCTTTTCCGGTCTCACCTTCAAAATAAAACGGTGGTGTCCGGACCGCGGGATGGTTCAGTTTCATTCTTGGGGAAAGATCCAGGCTTCATATTCTTGTCTGTTAGTGATGACTGAACCCAGGACAGCTGGAATAATTACCTGCTCAGGTACACCGTCGGACTAAACAGGTTCAGATCAGTAACACAACCTTAAAAGAGGGCGGAGTCATCTGCTGTGGTGGAAAGTAAAGCTCAGGCGAATCACGATGTGTTAATATCAAAGCTGGCCTTTGTTTAGAACTGGGGATAAAAATAAACTGGTTCAGATATTTAAAGTGTTTTCTAGTGAAATACTAATGACTCTAGTAATTTTATTTTGAAGAGCACTCCTGTTTCCGGTGTCAGCAGTTCGCTCTTCAGTCACGAAGACGGAACCACAAAGAGGAGGAAACGGCCTGAAAAGTTCAGATGAGTTTCCGGGTCTCTGCGCTTGTGTTTCTGCGTGTCGGTGTGCGCAGCTTCACCTGGACAGGTGAGTGCAGCGGGACCAGCAGGGCTCCGGTGTGACCGGCTGTGAGGGCAGACGAGGCAGACGAACCCACAGACAGAAGCTGCAGATGTTCGTTGGATCGTGTTCGTCTTCAGGTGTACACATCTGCGCATGCCCGAGTCTCCGTGAGGCCTCCACAGACACTCCCGTTCACAGTAAGTTGGGTGTGAGTGCGTGGGGCGCGTTATCAGAGATTTCAGTCATATGTGTTCACCTCAGTAAAGTTGGTGAAAGAACAGGAAGTAAACCAAAGATTAAAAAAGAGAAGAAACGTTTCATTCACGGGCTCTTCGTGGACACTGTGGACTAACAGCTGAGGTTGGACGAACATGTCGACTATCGACAATAGGCCGACCCTTTCACCGATCGCTTTTACAAGAGCGATTTATATTTATTTGCCCATGAGCAAGTTTGGTGCTAGTGTTGGTTGACGCTAAGAGAAGCAGTAATAATAGTGCTGTTCTAACAGCTCCCTCCCCAGAGTGCGCCCAAATGCAGCAGCGATTCAAACTCAGAACAGAAAGAAAGGACGGCAGCAGCCTGTGATCAGAAAAACACAAAAACATTTTATTTAAACAAAAAACCACAATGTTGGGGAGGGAAACAGAGAGAAACTGGCTTCTCTTCTACTATAACTGTGTTTACAGACCGGTCCAGTGTTTCTGTCTGACACACTGGACCAAACAGCAAATACAAAATTAAACAAAAAGTTAAAAATCAAAATGAGTCTTCCAGTGAACATTAAAAAATCTCACACATCTTTTGTGCGATTCAGCGCATCTCAAATGAATAAAAAAATCAATAAATGAATTATCCAGAAAGTAGCTATGTTACTACTGAAACAAACAAGAAAAGAAATAAATATAAAATATTCCCTCCAGACAAAACTAAATGTGCAAATCAGTCCGTGCATGATCACATTCCTCCGCCCATAAAAAAGTCTGCGCCTGTGCGAATATATTGTTGGTTAACGGACCGACAATTTTTATATGTCACCCAACCTTAGTAACAACCAGGCTCAGTGTCTTTGAAGATTCTCATTCATCCTGGTCATCGTAGCCTAAGGAGCTTGGAAAGGGTCACATGGTGGGGAATCCATGTGACCTTAGAACTGAAGAAGCTTCTCAGATGAAGGTGAAACGCCTTCAAGTAACTCAAAGAAGTCCAGACGCTTTTCTTTGCAAGCTCCACACTCAGTGCACCAGCATGAGCCCACAGCAGTCTGCAGGTCCCACTCATGTCTGTGGAGATGTTTACCTGATCAGCTCATTGATGTCACTCTAAAGTAAGAGAACACCTGTGAAACGCTGTATGCACAGTGTGTGGATGTAACCATGTATACTGGTTACTGATGTGCCAGATGTTTATATAGATAACATCTGTTTGCTGAGTGCAGCTACAGCACACTAACTCCTCCCACTCTAATGTTGATGAGGTCTGTATCTGATCAGTCTGTTACCTGGATGTTAGGTGTCACTGGAAGGGTGGGGATGGTGTACGTGTTAATATTAATAATGGTGTATTTCCACTGTGGTGTGAGTTGTGTACATACTGCAGAAACAGCAGCATTACTCAGTCACACATTATGTTACGGTGCATATTTACAGGTGCCATGTTTATAATCCTTTTATTGAGCTATATTTATCCAACATTAATGTTCCTGTAACTCTGTGTTGTGCTTCTCTGAGTTTTGCTCTGTCTGCTCTCACCCATGTGTTGCTCAGGTTGGTTGTTATAATCAGAGGTCACTAGGAGATAGTGGTGCAACGAATCAAAAATCTCACGGTTCGGATCATGGTTTTAAGTCACGGATCGGATCAATGTTCGGATCAATGATCGGATCAATGATCGGATCATGGTTTTAAGTCACGGATCGGATTAATGTTCGGATCAATGATCGGATCAATGATCGGATCATGGTTTTAAGTCACGGATCGGATCAATGTTCGGATCAATGATCGGATCAATGATCGGATCATGGTTTTAAGTCACGGATCGGATCAATGATCGGATCAATGATCGGATTAATGTTCGGATCAATGTTCGGATCAATGATCGGATCAATGTTCGGATCAATGTTCGGATCAATGTTCGGATCAATGTTCGGATCAATGTTCGGATCAATGTTTGGATCAGCAAAAAAAGAAAAAAGACAAAAATGTAACATTTACTTATTGAAGTATTTTCTGCCTGTTAAAAACATTCAGCTCTGGACTCATTCCACGCAGTTATAAAATGATGGTACACTATAGGGCAGTTCAGTCTTTGTATCTACCACTCAATTCAGTTTATTTATAAAGCGCCAAATCACAACAACAGTCGCCTCAAGGCGCTTTATATTGTAAGGTCGACCCTACAGTGATACACACCGCTCATTATATCGCACTCTGCTGTGATATAACGAGCGGTCACGTGGCTTTCCGTTGCCCTGGAGCTCCACCCATTTGTAGTAGTTGGGCAACAGAAGATGTCTGGGACAGTTCAGCCATGACTTAAATCTTTTCCTGCTCGTACCTGCTTGGAACGATCTTGTAGGGGCGGGTTTTTATAATGATTTATCGATTAAAATCGATTCTGGCTTGGATAACGTAAAATCGATTCATTAAAATCCTGAATCGATTTTTTAATATAAATTTATTTTGCCCGAAACGCCAGAATCTCAGGTGAAACCTCACAAAATTTCAACAACCACCAAACAGCTGAAACAGTAAATGAGAGCAGGAACACGATTCTGCACAAAGACGTAAACACACAGCGCGACCCGCCGATCAGGATCAGTGAGATGTGACTTTCTCACCCGACGGCACGGACGCGGTTGCTTGCTTGTTACGCACAAGTCTACAGTTGGTTACAGGCTGTCGGCCGCTGTTTGTTTCCTTTTACTTACTTCCGAAAAGAAAACCTAATTTCTGCCGTTCAATACTGAACAAATTTAAACTTTTTAAAATTATGCAAAATGCAAAACGCCGTGTCTCTAATAAAACCGAGGTGATGTTCATGTGTTGATTAATGGTTTTCTTTCTTTTTTGATCTACTGCAGAATATAATATACAGGAAAATCACCTTCATGTGTTTCTGTTTTATCTTCAGCTGCTTTGACACAAAGGCCTCTGCTGTGACGCTCACACCTTTGATAAAGTCTGGAAAGTGTCAGCTTCCTTTATAGATACAAAAATATGTAAATGTGCTGATCTGGATTATAATATTTCTGACTGTCAAAATTTCCCAGATTCAAATCGAATCAAATTGAATCGATTCGGACCTTGTGAATCGAAAACAAATCGATTCTAGAAATCGGTGACGATACCCAGCCCTACGATCTTGCCACTAAAGTGGACGCGCAACGGGATATCATAGCGTGGCTCAAGCATGTTCATCATAGTTTAAACCGCTTGTTTTGCACACGGCCTCCCGTCTGCAGCTAAACACCCCAGCAGCTTCTGTAATAGCTTTAGCCCGGTCGGATTGGGCAGCAAAGGGCTGAACTCCTCTGCTCCTCCACTTGGACCGCTAGTGCTGACCATAACTATCGCTTGACAGACCCACCACGCCACCATACACGTACTTTTTTTCTTCTTTTCTGTTGCACCACTACTAGGAGATGTACCCGTCACGATCAGCATGGTTCTGCCCCGTGTTAGCCAGTCTGGATGGGTACCTGCTGTTAGTTCCTCAGCCAGTAGGTGTGGATCATGTCAGGTCATGTTTCTGTTGTATGTTTGTACTTTAAACCTCTTTAATTATTATCTGTACTGTGGTAAAGCACAACAGGCAGACGTGTACAGAGTAATATGGTGATGTACTGTGATGGCACCACCGCAGTCACCACACCTGTGCTCTCTCCTGCAGGTCTCTGACGTTCAGCCATGGATGATCATCTCTCCATCGTCCTCCTGGGAAAAGTTGGAGTTGGTAAAAGTTCTTCAGGAAACACCATCCTAGGACGAGCAGCGTTTGAGTCCAAACTGTCCCTCGGACCAGTGACCAAACTCATCTGTGTGGAGACGGGAACTGTATTTGGGAAGCAGGTCTCGGTGATCGACACTCCAGAGATATTAGGATCAGAGCAGCAGGTCCAGACCTTCTGTCAGTGTGTCCTGCAGTCTGTCAGACCTGTTCTGTTCCTGCTGGTGATCAGAGTGGGTCGGTTCACCGAGGAGGACCACAGGGCCGTGGAAGCAGCGAGCAGAGCGGTCGGGCCTCACAGGCTGGAGAAATGTTACCTGCTGTTCACGGGTGGAGATGAACTCAAGACATCAGTGGACGATTATGTTTTACAGAACAGAGCAAGTTCACTTCCAGATGTTGTAAAAAGGTTTTCACAGAGAACTCACCTGTTCAACAACGAAGATGAAGGACGGGAACAAGTGAGAGAGCTGCTGCTGAAGGCGGGACACCTCCCCCCAGGTAAGAGCTGACCTCCATGAGACAGATGCTGCTGTGAGTGTGGGCAAACAGCTGCTCACAGCTGGATTTGCACTGTGTCAGAGAGCTGATGGTGCCACAGCAGGCACGTCAAAGTGAATTTACACTGAGGGCCACATACAGCACTCTCGTTAAGTTCAACTACTCATTTAATCAACATGACATTACAAAGAAACGCTGCTCCGGTGCTGGTGTGGGAGTCTGTATCAGAGAAGCTGTAAAATAATACAAGCCTGTGAAGGTTGCTAGATGTTTGGCCTCCTTTACATTTTCCAAAGATGTCCAGTGGGTCCGCTGGAGTCTTTGATGGGCCAGTTGTGGGCCCCGGGCCTTATGTTGGACCTCCCTGTGCCGACCAAAGATCAGCTCAGTGCTGAGAGCAGCTGCAGCTCTTCATCACAGATGATGTCAGAGCTGCTGCTGAGGTCACATGACCAGTGTCAGTTTGTTCTCAGGCTGTGAGCTGCAGACAAACTACAGGAAACACTTCCACTCATGACGCTCTGATCTTCTCCTACAGGTGGAGCAGAACTCAGGATGGTGCTGGTGGGGAGAACTGGAGTTGGGAAGAGTGCAGCAGGAAACACCATCTTAGGAAGAAGAGCCTTTAGATCTGCACTATCTTACTCCTCACTAACATCAGAGTGTCAGAAAGAAACAGGTCTGTTTGCAGGTCAAATCCTGACTGTGGTTGATACTCCACCTCTGTTTCACACCTTTAGAAGTCAAAGGGAGAGTGAGACAGAGATCGCTAAATTTGTCTCCTTGGCTGCTCCTGGTCCTCATGTGATCCTGGTTGTGATTCGGGCTGACAGATTCACTGAAGAAGAAGATGAAGAAACAGTGAGAATCATTCAGCAGATGTTTGGAGAAGCATCAGCACAATACACCATGGTCCTGTTCACCCGTGGAGACGACCTGGAGGATGGGGGAGTCACCATAGAGGAAATTATCACTAAGTATCCAGCTCTCCGTGACTTCATCAGTCAGTGTGGAGGAAGATATCATGTTTTTAACAACAGAAGCAGAGATCCTGCTCAGGTCAGAGAGCTGCTGGAGAAGATCAACACCATGGTTCAGAGAAACGGAGGAAGCTGCTACACCGACGAGATGTTCAGAGAGGCTGAGAGGAGACGACTTCTAAGAGAAAGTTTTGGGATGTTAGTAGGCTTTGGAAGACGACCCTTCAGAGATTTTGGCCTTAGAACTGAAGAAGCTTCTCGGATGAGAGGTGAAACGTCTTCAAGTAACTTAAAGAAGTCCAGACGCTTTTCTTTTGCAAGCTCCTTTGACTACGATGACCTGGAAGACTGAGAACCTTCACAGACATTCAGAGATTTTGATTTTTCTGAAAATTGACACAGCCCCTTATAATCCCGTGTGCCTTATGTATGAACTCTGGTTGTGTTTATTGACCTCGAGACGATTTTATGTACACGGCGCTCGAAAATCTGTCAAATGTTTTAAGCAAGCAAACAATTTATTTATATAGCACTTTCAGATCAGCACCAAACTGGAAGCTGGTTCCACAGAAGAGGAACCACATACAAGGTCTTAAATAATCAGGCCCCATCTTATCTTAATGACCTTGTAGTACCATATCACCCTATTAGAGCACTTCGCTCCCGCTCTGCAGGCCTACTTGTTGTTCCTAGAGTATTTAAAAGTAGAATGGGAGGCAGAGCCTTCAGTTTTCAGGCCCCTCTTCTGTGGAACCAGCTTCCAGTTTGGATTCAGGAGACAGACACTATCTCTACTTTTAAGATTAGGCTTCAAACTTTCCTTTTTGCTAAAGCATATAGTTAGGGCTGGACCAGGTGACCCTGAATCCTCCCTTAGTTATGCTGCAATAGATGTAGGCTGCCGGGGATTCCCATGATGCATTGAGTTTTTCCTTCCCACTGTCACCAAAGTGCTGCTCATAGGGGTTATTTGATTGTTGGGTTTTTCTCTGTATGTATTATTGTATGACCTACTGTACAATATAAAGCGCCTTGAGACGACTGTTGTTGTGATTTGGTGCTGTATGAATAAAATTTAAATTGAACTGAAATTGAATTGAAACCTGTTGTCCACCCTGGAGGAAGAGTAGTAAACTGGGTGGGTGCAATATTTACCAGAACTGCTTCAGGCCTATAACAATTTTGCCCATGATGGAATGCTCGTCTGCCAATTGAGCTTTCTATGAGGATAAAGACACAGAGCCAACAACCACCCAAGAGTGGGTTAAGAGACATCATGAACACCTGAGGCTGACATGCCAAATGGTGAAGAAGAGCAGGGAGAAGACTGCAAGCCGGATGAAGGACAGGTATGATGTTGGAGCTAGAGCGGCTCCATTGCTCCCAGGAGAAAGGGTTTTAGTCCATACAACAAGAAGAGACGGACATGGTACACTGGGAGGAAGATATCCAAATCATATGCTGTATCCCAATTCAGGGTCTGCAGCCTTAAAGGCCGCATTTTAAGGCCGATTACATCACAGCGACGCGACGAAGGCTGTCCCAATTCGAAGGCTGCTCGAAATGCGGCCCTCAAATATGGGCAGAAATCTGTGCCGTCAGAAACTGAAGTTGAATAAGTTAAATTTGAATTTCTCGGATTGAATCTGAATTGTAACCTGAATAAATGCTTTTAAAAACTGAATATGAATTAGCCTAATTTGAAATTTAATTTATTGGTTTGAAAATGATCATCACTAAACTGAAATTTAGTGATGATCTTGAATTTTAATTTTATAGTTCTCTCGGAGACCGAGAGAAGGGAGCCGGAGATCGACAGACGGATTGGGGCTGCGGCTGCAGTGATGCGGACGCTGCACCGGTCCGTCGTGGTGAAGAGGGAGCTGAGTGTAAAAACAAAGCTCTCAATTTACCGGTCAATCTACGTCCCTACCCTCACCTATGGCCACGAGCTGTGGGTAGTGACCGAAAGAACGAGATCGCGGATACAAGCGGCGGAAATGAGCTTCCTCCGAAGGGTGGCTGGCCTCTCCCTTAGAGATAGGGTGAGAAGTTCGGCGATCAGGGAGGGGCTCAGAGTAGAGCTGCTGCTGCTCCACGTCGAAAGGAGCCAGCTGAGGTGGTTCGGGCATCTGACAAGGATGCCCCCTGGGCACCTCCTGGGTGAGGTGTTCCAGGCATGTCCCACCGGGAGGAGGCCCCGGGGCAGACCCAGGACACGCTGGAGAGATTATATCTCGGCTGGCCTGGGAACGCCTTGGTGTTCCCCCGGATAAGCTGGAGGAGGTGGCTGGGGAGAGGGAGGTCTGGGCCTCTCTGCTTAGGCTGCTGGCCCCGCGACCCGGCCCCGGATAAAGCGGATGAAGATGGATGGATGGATAGTTTGAAAATGAATTCATTTGCTTTGAAACCATGTTTTATCCTTTAAAAATTTAGCTCTCGAATAATTTCAGATTCACTTCTCACCATTCAGTTTCAGTTCCAAAATTCAGTTTTTTGGGACTTACATCCGGTTCCGGTTCAAGAGTAATCAAGCGCAGATTAATAGAACTACGTTTTACTAGCGGACCGAAAGTGTTACTGACGGGAAGCTACAGCATCTTGAGCTGAATTCAGACTCAGAAGTTATTCGTCATGTCGAATCACCAGCGGATAAACTCTCAGGTTGGTAATAAATGTGTTACATGTATAAGAACAAGCGTCATGTTAACAAATGATAGCCGTATAGTAACTGTTATACTTAATGTAGCTGCTAGCTAAAAACGCTAATTTGCCATCACCAGTGTGGATTCAGCTTTGACAAACAAACATGATCGACTGTTTCTAGTAGAATCCCAAAGTTGTCATCTTGGACCCTCTCAGAGTACCCCCTCTGTATGCTTGCAGAGACCCCTACAGTAGGGAAACATGCAAAACGGTGTCCAAACCTTTGTGTTTGAGCTTTATTTATGTCTTACACAGCGTCCCAACTCTTTAGCTAACTTAATAACTTTAGCTAAAGTGAATAGTTAGTCTAATTCATTAGTGCAGCATTACTGGATCACCTCTGTTTGAAGTGATATGATATGTGACTATCACTGAAACAGCAAACTTTGTAAATAAACAAACAACACTTCTCATTCTCTAAACGTTTGGCCACAGCTGTAGATTACACTGTCAGTGCTTCTTCACTCTTGACAAGAATTACATTTCTAAATTCTCTTTGTGCATTTACAGGTAAACAATATCTAATATTTTATCTAAATGACTGCTTTGTCTTTGAAAAGGTGAAGAGCCTGAGGCCGGTGACGGTCCAGTTGTACTCTAAGTACACCCTTACAGTGGCTCACAGGACAAAGCCTCATTCCTGTCCTGCCAGAAGAGAAGAGAAACTTCTTCATGCAGTTCATCCACACCTGTCATGTTCCGTATGACAGGGGTCTCAAACCCCAGTCCTCGAGGGCCGGTGTCCTGCAACTTTTCCATGCTGTGTAAGACATAAATAAAGCTCAAACACAAAGGTTTGGACACCGTTTTGCATGTTTCCCTTCTGTAGGGGTCTCTGCAAGCAAACAGAGCTCTGAGAGGGTACAAGATGACAACTTTGGGATTCTACTAGAAACAGTCGATCATATTTGTTTGTCAAAGCTTAACCAGGGCAAACTACGCTAAATTAGCGTTGTTAGCTAACAGCTACAATAAGCATAAAAGTTAAAAGCAAATGAATTCATTTTCAAACTATAAAATTCAATTTCAGTTTAGTGATGATCATTTTCAAACCAATAAATTGAATTTCAAATTAGACTAATTCATATTCAGTTTTTAAAAGCATTTATTCAGGTTACAATTCAGATTCAATCCGAGAAATTCAAATTTAACTTATTCAAATTCAGTTTCTGACGGCACAGATTTCTGCCCATATTTGAGGGCTACACAAGTTACACACTATGAAAGGCAGCAACAAGTTTAATGTTCAGAAACCTAAAGTATGTATCAGCAGCAGAGCTAAAAATAAATGTTTGTTTCAGTTCTATGAAGCTTTGAGTATTTTGGATTAGTAGCACTGCTGTGTTTGTTGCATCATATTGCTGTAATTGTTTATATGCTTTATATATTCTGAGCTAAGTTGATCTATAGTGTTACATCATATTCTATAAGGATGTTATGTGTTTGTAGACTTTCTGCCCAGTTTGACCCATTTAGCAGAAGTCAGCCTGTTTAAGGCTCTGATATCTATTCTGTGTGACTTAAAGCAGTTATGACATGGTCTGATTTTCTCACCCAATAAAGGAATATTTCATATATCAGTCTACTCTTCATTCTATCAGACACAGTTATCACAGCTCGTACATTTGCTTTTTACACATATATGTAAGCATTGAGCCAAATTTAGTAATAACAACATACTGAAGGAACAACATTTGTCTCTTATATATAATACATCTATATACACACTGTCACAGATACTTGAGTGTCTTTGAGTGAAGATTTAAGGTGACAGGAAACATAAATAACTGCAACTTGAATCTTTACTGAAGCTCAGTGTTTGATAGAGTTCACTCACATGTGATTAATATAATAACTATAATATTGGCCATCTCATATTTACACTGACTTTAGTCTCATGAACAACATTAGCTAATTGTTATTTACTAACTAATCTTAAATAACTGTTCAGCACAGAAATGAAGCCCAACAATCATGTTTACAGTCCTGTGGTCTCAGCCTCAGATACTCATCACATCACACAAAGCTCGTGTAGAAACAAACAAAAGATGTTCTCCTTCATTTCTGTCAAACAAAGCTGTATGAAACATTTCCAGTTAGTATCATGGTTGCTAGGCAACCCGGGCAGCGCGACGGAGGCTCGACCGCCCATTTCACAAGCCTCGCACTTCCGGCCTCAGCGGTCTTTGAGTACTCGGCCCTTGAGGATCGTTCAGGCTGCAGACCCTGAATTGGGACACAGCCATAGTCTGTCAACCAAACCCTACAAGTCCAGTTTACAGAGTTCAGCTGGAAGGTGAATGTTAGAGGGGTTCATCACAGTCATCTGCGCTTATGCACTTTTCTACCTTCTGATAACTACGCAACAAGAGGTGATGCCCCAGAACCAGAGACTGCTGCCACGCAATGGTCCCTCTAAGCTGCGCGCGTGCGTCAGCACAGAAACAAAAGGCCCGCCGCAGAGCTCATTTACACGTTTAAACGCGACGATTAAATTATATTACAAACATGAACATGACAACGCACGCGCTTTAATGTTTATATACTTACGTGTTGGCAGAAGCGGTTTTTGATACGGGCAACATGGGCGGTTGCCCGGGTGATCCTCGGGTTGAGGGATTTGTGTTCATACTGGAGTCCAAAATTAAAACCAGTGGAAGAAAAGAAAAGTTCAAATCATCAGGTGCTCAGTTTAGAAAAAAGAGAAAAGAAGAGGAGGAGAAACGAGCAACAGATGCAGGTAAACAGATGTGTGATTGGATAACGGCAGCTCATCCTGAACCAATCAGAATACTTTATTAATCTCTAAGGAAATTATGTGGGTTACAGTTGCTCCAAGAAGAAATGGTAAAAATAGCAACAGTAACAGACTAAACTCCAAACAATATGTTACAGATTTTAGTATTAATTAGTCATTGTTGATTCGTCCTGTTCTCATTGTCTGATGAATTATGATGCTGTTTGGTAGCTGTTTGCATATATGCATACTCTCTCTCTCTTCATGTGTGTGTGTTTCTCTGGTGAAATTCAGTGTGGTTCCGACAACAGTTTTATGTTAATGTACAATCCTTAATATTACACACACACACACACACACACACACACAAAGTTTAATGTGGAATGTTCGCGCCAAACAGGCTCGCACCGCCACTGCGTGTTGGAACGAAGCCTCTGCTAACGGAAACAGTTTAACACAACTTCCACTCACGTCCTTCACAATAAGAGCTCCAGTCTGAAGGCTGCACCCGGACAGTCGTCGTTTACATTTCTTTCAGCACTAATATCGTGAACCGTCATTATTACTGATAAAAACACGTCGATGGTCTGCTACACGTGACGCACACGGCACGTGGCGTGTCCCCGTGCTTTTATTTTAAAGGCGTCATCGTGTTTCCTGAAGAGACGAAAGTAAAGAGCGCTCCTCAGTAACTTCCGGTGTGCCTTCGTCAGGTCTCCGCGGTCCCGCTGAGTGTGTGTGTCACAGTGTTACACACACACTCAGCACTGCAGGCACACCTGTTCAGGTGTGTGTTCACACTCATGTTCCTGAATCCATCACTCTGCTGCTGGAGGCTCCTGCACGCGCTCAGTTTGGACTCACCTGGGCTCGTGCTCACACATGGATCCTGATCCAGGTCCAGACCTGACCGTGGTCCTCCTGGGGAACTGTGGAGTGGGTAAAAGCGCTTCCGGAAACACGGTTTTGGGCCGAGCGGCGTTTGAGTCAAAGACGTCCTTCAAGGCGGGAGAGAGCGAGATCAGAGAGGAGGCGGGGCGAGTGTTCGGGAAGGTGGTCCGCGTCATCGACACTCCGGGAATACTGGGACGAGAGGAGCCGGTCGGGAGGTGCTGTCAGCACGTGCTCGAGTCCCCCGGCTCTCACCTGTTCCTGCTGGTGGTTAAAACGGACCGATTCACCGCCGAGCAGGAACGTGGCGTGGAGGCGGGGCTCGCAGCGGTGGGAGGGCGGGGCTTCAGCCGCTGTTACCTGCTCTTCACGGGTGGGGATGCCCTGAAGAACACGTCGCTGCACGACTTCATCTACCAGGACCGGCAGAGTCCGCTCCCCGGCGTGGTGGCGAGGTTCTCCGGGAGGGTTCACCTGTTCAACAACGAGGACGCAGGAAGAGAGCAGGTCCGAGAGCTGCTGCTGAAGGCGGGGCTTCTTCACTGCCCAACAGGTAAGACAGGAACTGCACGCTCACACAGACTGTACACTGAAGATGGTCACATGTTTGTGTCTGTGTCCTGCAGCTGAGTGTGTGGGGTCAGAGGTCAGGAGGATCCTTCTTATCGGTCCTCCTGGAGGCGGGAAGAGTTCTGCTGGGAACTCCGTGCTGGGCCGCCGCCACTTCGAGGTGGACCGCGACTTCCACGGAGGCGTGAGAGGACACATGTGCGGCGAAGCAGAGGGGGGGCGGGTCTTCGTGGTGGACTCGGCGGGACTCTCGGGTGAAGGTTTGACCCGGGAGCAGCTGCTCCGCGACGTCGAGAGCGCCGCCCGGCTCGCCGATCCGGGACCTCATGTGGTGGCGGCGGTGGTGAAAATCGGCCAGCTTTCAGCTGCAGACTCGCGGGCGCTCGCCCTCCTGACCGAGCTGTTGGAGGGCGTGGCATCCCGACACGCCGCTGTGCTGTTCACTCACGGAGACGCTCTGGGAGAACGCCATCTGCAGGACGCGATCAGGTTGAGCCGCCGCGTGTCAGACCTGGTGTCCCGCTGCCGGGGGCGACACTGCGTGCTGGACAACACTCGCTCAGGAGAGCGGGCGCAGGCGGAGCGCTTTCTCCGCCTCGTAGACGACATCATCAGAGAGAACGACGGACGCCACTGGAGCTGGGACGCACTGAGGTCAGGTGACTCGGAGGACACTTCCTGTCCGAACAACGTTGTCGAGCATGCGCTCGCCGCGAGGACTCCTCCCTCTCTGCTGAGCGTGTGCTGGCGTCTCCTGTGTCTGAGCGCGCTCTTTGTGAGGCGTTATTTCCACTGGATTTAAATGATGGCGACAGATGAAATCTTTGGATTGTTATCATGAATCAAACAGTAAAATAAGATCTCGCCTGCATGAGTCTGCTGTGATCAGTAACTCCGTCACGTGAACTCGGTCATCACTGGTCTCGGTTTCCAACATTAATAATAATCATGTTTGACTCTTTATGTACTTGTTTGTTTTTGGTTGGATGAAGTTTGATATCAGTGTCATTTAGTCATTAATTTGATTATTTAATATTAACGGTTTAATTTAATCTTTGTCTCTACTGGTTTTTGTTAATGTTTTTAGCAAAGTCTTCCTGTTATGTTTATTGCCTCAATTGTTGGGCTTTAATCTTTTAGACGACATTGTGGCTGCAACAGCTGCCAATAATTTACTGTAAATATGAACTTTTGAATAAAAAGACATGTTTTGTATTATACGGCTCTTCTGTGCTTTGTCAATAGGAGACGGTAATCAAACTTATTTGAATTGTATTTTAACAGGTTTAAATTATATTTGTTTTATTTCAATGTAATTATTCTGCAAAAACCAAAGTTCACTGAATTTTAATTCAATTCAATGTTATTTATAAGGCACCAAATCACAACAAAAGTCACCTTAAGGTGCTTTATATTGTACATTTCTCAACAAAGTAAACCGTTATATATTCTACATTATCACTGTATTTTACACAGTGAAATTCTGGCAACCACAGCTGCCAGTATTTTACTGTAATATTCAACTTTTTACTATGATACCGTATTATTTTATACAGTCTATATTTAACGAAGTGTTAAAACTGTTGCTTTCACATGAATTACCCATAAACAATTTATTATTAGTAGTATTTATTAATAGGTAGCTAGGTTGCACCTTGTGAAACAGCTCAGTGAAGCATCAGCATGCTGCGCTTGAATTAGCTCTTGCTGGGAAACTGACAAATATTCAGGAATATTCAAACCTGGTTCAACCTGACACTCTTCTGCTTGAGTTACAGGCTCTGCATCCCTTTTTGCAACGGCAGTTGAAACCACACTGCAACAGAAATTTCATGAATGAATCTCAGAGAAACACTCCTGCAACCTAACAGGAAAGCACTGATTTGTA
This sequence comes from Neolamprologus brichardi, assembly GCF_056152115.1. NCBI lineage: Eukaryota > Metazoa > Chordata > Actinopteri > Cichliformes > Cichlidae > Neolamprologus > Neolamprologus brichardi. Next base: position 34,526,387 of record NC_142113.1, on the reverse strand, counting down.
ACTTATGCACAATCAACAATCAATATAGCTCATGCGCTCAAAAATTTGTACAAAACAGCACATCAACACTAGCTCCACTACACTTAAATCTAGAGAAAAGCTAAGAGCTAACATGACTGCCTCCACTTAATCTTCCTAAACAATGTGGCCTCCCCAAAACAACATACAGCAAACTCAGAACATCAAATCACCACAAATAACCAAACTCATCAGCAATTAACTCAACAATTGCCTACAAGGCAAGTCCCAGTCAAAACACAACTAGATAAAGACATCTAAACAGATGAAATCAAACAGGACTAGTTGCAATCAGCTGCAAACAGACCAGCTCACCATCAAACTTTAGAAAGCTTACCAACCAAGAGAACTGCGCAGACGAGCCCCCGTTTGTCACAACCCGGGACGTGACAAACAAGTGGGAGACCACACAGGCTTTTATAGGCTGTGAGATATTTTTAATGAAAATAAGACAAAGCAACTTAGGTGTGCTGCATCTATAATTGGGTCAGCTCCACCTACCTACAAGAAACAGGTAACAGAAAACAAAACACAAGGCCAGCCCACTGGCCCTCACAAGGGTCACAGATGCCAGCAGACTCCATAAACTGATCCACGAGGCCAGTGATGTTGTGGGGATGGAGCTGGACTCCGTCAGGGTGGTGTCTGAGAGGCAGATGTTGTCCAAGATAAAGACAATCATGGATAATACCCAGTGGTACACTCCCTCTGCCCCCCCCCCCCCCCCCCCCCCCCACACACACACACACACACACACACAAAACATATTAAGGATTGTACATTAACATAAAACTGTTGTACACACACACACACACACATATGAAGAGAGAGAGAGAGTGTGCATAGTACACAAACAGCTACCAAACAGCCGTCATAATTCATCACACAATGAGAACAGGACCAACTGACTATGACTCATTAATATTAAAATCTGTAACATATTGTTTGGAGTTTAGTCTGTTACTGTTGCTATTTTTAACATTTCTTCTTGGAGCAACTGTAACTCACATCATTTCCTTAGAGATTAATAAAGTGTTCTGACTCTGATTGGTTCAGGATGACCTGCCATCATCCAATCACACATCTGCTTACCTGTATCTGTTGCTCGTTTCTCTTCCTCTTCTTTTCTCTTTTTTCTAAACTGAGCTCCTGATGGCTTTGAACTTTTCTTGTCCATCTTCTGTTGGTTTTAATTTTGCACATGGGTGGCTGTAGCTCAGGTGGCAGAGCAGGTCAGCCACAAATCAGAGGGTCGGTGGTTCGATCCCAGGCTTGCTACTAACCCCACGTTTGCCTTTACTGGTGGTGGTCAGAGGGCCCGGTGGTGGCCAGTGTTTGGCAGCCTCGCCTCTGTCAGTGGCTACAATGTAGCTGCCATCACCACTGTGTGAATGACTGAATGTAGTGTGAAGCGCTTTGGGTCCTTAGGGACTGAGTAAAGCGCTTTACAAAGGCAGGCCATTTACTCCAGTATGAACACCCATCACTCAACCCGAGGATCACCACAACATGACCTAACACACCTACACCGTAGTTCAGAGATTCACTTTGTCTAAGGTTTATTTCTGAGATTTCACACACACAGGATTCAAATCATGAATCCATGATGGGCTTGGATTTACATCATTATAAACGAAATATTTATATTTGGAAGCAGTCGGACCCCCTCCCCTTTCGACGGGTTGTGTGTGAGACCCTAACCCTTTGAATAATCAAACTGTAAATTTTAAATTGTTATTGATCCCTTTACCCCGAGTCCTAAAGTGTATATTTATTTTCTTACTCTTCTTATATTTATTGTTTGTTTACTTGCACTGCTGTAACTGCAGCCTCGTTGTCTCGTCTCTATATGCTGGACTGTTTGTAGCGGAGATGACACTAAAGTTTACTTTGACTTCAGCAGCGCGCAGGCGCACGGAGCAAACTATAAGTCTGTATCATGATGTCTGGTGTTTTCGTGTTTGTTGTTTTGTTTTTATTTTGTTTTATTTTGTTTGTTGGTTATTAGACGCTGCTCCAGTCAGAGACTCCCCCGCCGCCCCGCCCTCTCCTCCCTGCGCCGCAAGCCGCAGACGCACCTCGCAAACGGAGGCGCCCTTACTCCCAGCAAATGTGCAGCAGGAAACCGACCGGTGCCTGTGCCATTCCCAGTATGCGCTGGTTGATGTTGGGGCAGCATGAGTACGAGCAATTCTTTTTTTTTTTTGCTGATGCTCGTGATGCCGCCCCCACCACGATGCCGCCCCGGGCAACCGCCCGTGTCGCCCGTATCTAAAACCGCTACTGCTCAGAGCCATTGATCAGTGATCATGTGGAGGATAAGAGAGGCACGGACGGGACTCTCTCTCTTTAGCCTTCAGCCATGAACACAGACAAGGTAGTTCACATGGTTCATCTCCATTTACACACAGCGCACCTCCATCTTTCCGGCGCCGTAGGAAAGCCCATAACAAACACCGTGATGACGTCACGTACCTCGTCTCAAAGTTACCCCGTCACCACGAGTAAGAGCGCCAGCATATAATAATTTCACTTGAAAATAGAAACCAGGTTAATGAGAAAGAGAGAAAATTCAGATCGATCAGTGAGAGTGATGCTTTTAAATAAGTCAGCTGACGTTTCCTCTGCGCAAGCTCCTCCACTTTAGGCTGAACGGCTTATTACAGCGCAGATTCTTTCTCCTCTCCGAGATCTCACTGTGATTGGATAGTGAAGCAGCAGGTGTGGCAGGTACAGCAAGCTGAGTTTCCGGTAGGGCATTTCGCACCTGTGTTAAACACAGTCGGTGTTTCCCTGCACTGGTTGGGTAGAGACGAGCTCTTTCCAGAGTTTGAGGATCCGGACTCGGAGCTGAAGTTGTCCGGCAGAAGCAGCAACAAGCGGAGATGGCAGCGAGTGTACCGCCAGGTGAGTCGGTGGCTTTATTTTACCTGCGGATACCGACAGCGTCAGGAGTTTCTCGCTGAGGGAGAACCTGTTAGACCAGTGTTGTGCCAAAAACTGATTTCCAGTGTTTCCGTGTGTTTTAATGCGCAACGTCTTTACTTTATATTGGTAAAGAGACGTTGACAAGATTTACAAAGCGGTTATACATAAAACTACCAAGTAACTTTATAATTAGTGTACCTACATTATAACCAATCCGGTCCTTTTTGGTCACTTAAACTATTGTTGTATTTTTCTGTCCTCTCGGCCAGTTTCCTCCCAAAAAACATTTTTAATGCCAACCAGATTTTTTTTTACTAGATAAATAAAGGATATATAAAAGTCACAGAACAAATATGTAGTTTTTACTAGATCATCAGTAAGAACTCTTTCATTTATCTGTGTGTCTGAATAGTGGGGGCAAGGAGAAACAGTAAGGACGAACCTTTGAGCTGTAAGTCCAGATGTTTGTATGAACACACACAGCTGTCGGTGAACCTGAGATAAAGAGTCAGTTTAGTGAGCTGACATGTGTGTCTGTGTTCAGTGAGGCTGGTTCTGGTTGGGAAGACTGGAGTAGGGAAGAGCTCCAGTGGAAACACCATCCTGGGAAAGGACGTCTTCAGAGCAGCAACTGGTTCTGCCTCAGGTAACACACACACACACACACACACACACACACACACACACACACACACACACACACACACACACACACACACACACGAGGGTGTCTAATAATATGAAGGTCTCTGTCTGCACAACCAAAACAAGGACTAAGAAACAGAAGGTCGCAGGCAAAGCTGCAAGAACAGTTTTAAATCAAGATCAAATGTAAAGAAAGTAGAAGTGCTGCCTCTCTCCTAGTAGCTGTACCTATGGAAAAGTTCACCTTTGACCTTGAGTTCAAGGTCAGAGAGATTCAAATAGGTCCAAGATCACAAAAAGCTTATGCTGGCTCGCTCTGGAGTTATCACATTCACAAACTTGGGCATTCACACCACCCGCCTCCACCTGTGGCCAGGCCTCTGGGATGGATGAGACTCTGCCTGAGGGCCTTAAGGCTCTGGATTTCCTGGTTGAAATGCGTCTGTAACTTCATGTGGAAGTTGTGGAGATGCCTCTGGACCAGAAGATTGGGTGGTGGTCCCCCTGTTCAACAACAGGGATCAGTGAACAGTGATTCTTGGTCCACACTGTTCATTCCTGGTTGGAGTAAAGTTAGAAGACTTTAAGTAAGTCATTCCTGAATGACAGTTCAACAGTTGGAGGCTGTACCAGTGCATGGAGCTGAGCACGGAAGCTGGTCGGTCTGCATTCCTGTCCTCACCTGTGGCAACGAGCTATGGGCAGATACAGGCTGCAGATAAGGACTAAAGACGGCACGATTTCACTTTTTTATGTCCGATACAATATCATAAATTGGGATATCTGCCGATGCCGATATGAATCCGATATAGTGTTTTTTAATCAATAAAACATTTTTTTTAATATCTTGCTGCATTTTGTATAAGTTCATACTCAAGTTTAAAAAAACGAAACTAAAGCTATTCTGTTATACCTGTGTGTAAAAATAAATAAATTAATTCATTTAAAAAAAAAAATATATATATATATATATATATACTGCACCCAAAATATTTCATAGTTCAGCAAAACTGATCAATCTAATAACCTTAAACCTGCTCCATCCTCCCTATTCTGGTGTTTTAAAGAGTACTGAGCAGAAATATTAAACAACCTGACTAACAGGGCTGCAAACTCCCAGCAAAAAAAAAAAAAAAAAAATAGGGAACCCCGCCCACCCTCCACCTCATGACGCTTAACCGATGAAATCAACTTTAATTTAATGCACGTGTAAAATAAAAAAATTTTTAAAAAAAAATGCACAGAAATAAATTATTTTTTAGACTTAACAGTTACTATATACAGTAATGGACTTCTATACATTTACATCAGATTAAAACTTTGGGTGTAAGATTCAGATAATTATTTATTAAAAGCTCGACATTTTAAATGAGAATAAGAAAGAAAAGTATGTCTTTGTGCCCCCTTTTCCCTGTTCATGCCCTATCGGCCCCCCTGGCTACACTTTGCTAGCTCCGCCCCTGCACAGTTACGTCAGCTGTAGAAAAAGATCCTGGTGTAGAAATAATATTAAATAAATACTAACAACAGCTGATCAAGCTTAAACGTGCTGCTGTTGTTCAGCCGCTGGTTTCCTCTTTCTGGTGAGAAGTGAGACAAAAACTAAGAAGAGAGACGATCAGCTGATCATTGATCAGTTTCATGATTGAAGTAGCAGCAGGAGAGAGAGAGAGAGAGAGAGAGAGAGAGAGGCAGTCGCTCCATATATCGGATGTTAAGCTTAACGCTGGAATGCTTTACAGACATTCAGAGATGAACTTACACACTTGCTTTACTTGTCTGGATACGTTTCTCTGAGATTAAATGCGGTTTGGTAGCGAGCCTCCAAATGCTCAACCAGACCGCTGACAGGTGTCGTCCACCGCAGCAGCTCTATCGCCCTCCGACCTGCTACGGTTATGAGCTGAGTAACACCGTGTCGCAAGTTTTGTGAGGTGCTTTTTTGATATTTAATGGATCGGATTACATTTGTTGTTTCTCTCAGATATCCGATCCAGTAATTTGGGTCAGTATCGGACCGACACCGATAAGTAATATCGGATCGGTCCATCTCTAATAAAGACAAACTGGAGAGTTTACCTCAGAAGAGCTGCCATGTGTGTCTATGCCATTTGTTAGAGAGTATATCATCTGCACTGTGATGAAGAGGGTGAAATGATTGGGGTTGATTGGCTCAGGGGGTTGGGAAGCATATCTGTAACCGGAAGGTCGCCGGTTCGTTCCCCGGGCTCTCCGTCCTGGTCGTTGTGTCCTTGGGCAAGACGCTTCATCTACCGCCTACTGGTGATGGTCAGAGGGGCCGATGGTGTGATATGGCAGCCTCGCCTCTGTCAGTCTGCCCCAGGACAGCTGTGGCTACGACTGTAGCTGCCTCCACCAGTGTGTGAATGTGAGAGTGAATGAATAGTGGAATTGTAAATATAAATAATATATATAAATATAAATAATGTAATATATAAATGCAATCCATTATTATTGTTATTTTTGTTTAGACAAGCCAAGAGTTTCCATGAAGTTCACTTTTTTAAAAACAAGAGTCTAACTGATCTGTTTCCTCCTCAGTGACGGCTGAGTGCTCCAAGCAGCAGGAGAAGCTGTTCCAGAGGACCATCTCTGTGGTGGACACTCCCGGCCTCTTCGACACCACGATGTCTGAAGACGCCGTGAAGAGGGAGATCTCCAAATGCATCAACATGTCGGCCCCGGGGCCCCACGCCATCCTGCTGGTCATCAGGGTGGGACACTTCTCAGAAGAGGAACGAGACGCCGTGAAGAAGGTGGAGGAGATCTTTGGACAGGGTGCCTGGAGGTACACCATGATCCTCTTCACCCACGGAGACAAAGTCAAAGCAGACTTTGATCAGATGTTGAAGATAGCAGGACCTGAGCTGCAGGAGGTCCTGATGAAGACTGGAAACAGATACCACGTCTTCAACAATCTCAGAGCCAACGACCGTGGTCAAGTCCTGGATCTGCTAAAGAAGGTGGACAAGATGGTGGCCGACCACGGAGGAGAGTTTTACTCCAACTACACCTACCTGGAGGTGGAGGCGATGCTGAAACAGAGAGAGTCAGAGCTCAGAGAGTTCTACGAGAAGAAGCTGACGGAGGAAATCAAAGCAGTGGAATTAAAGTATGAGAAGAAGCTGAAGGAGGCTCAGGAGGAGAAACAGCAGGTGGAGGAGGAACGGCAGTCTGAACTGCAGGAGGTGCAGCGATATTATCGGGCTTTAGCGAGCGGAGTCCGTCAGTTTGTGGAGCAGGTGTCCAAAGATGCCTCCTTTGATAAAATCCTTAAAAAGTTCCACGAGAAGCTGAGGCTGAACTGAGCTGCTCACACTTCCTCAGCAGACTGAAGGTCACTCTCATCCTCCATCTGTTCGGTTTAATCCATGATGGTAGTGGACCCAGGTCATGTGATCACTGTCATGGACGCCCATGAGGAGCCTGTTTTGTGTACATGTTTATGCATCTTCTCTTAAACTGTTCTTTTTCTATGTGTGATGAAAACGAGCCCTCTGTTCACTGTAATGTTACACTGAGTGAGGAGCTGTAAAGAAACAGGAAGTTTATGAATCAACCTCGATCTTGATGACAGACTTTCAGCTGTTCATGTGCAGATGGAGAAATGATGCCATACTCTGAATCTGTGCTAGTTTAACATGTGGTCAGTGTCTCATAAGGAAATGTAGCATCTATGAGCATCTTCATGTTTGTCTTATGATTTTGATGTATTTTGTGTAACATGGAGAAAGTGCTTTTATATACCACACCATACTTCACTGTCAAAGTTTGTTTAATGTCACTTTTTATTACTGACAAAATAAAAAGATGAAATTTTCCTTTCTTTTTTTTTATCCCTCATATTTTGGCTACGTTCACGCTGCAGCTGAAAGACTTTTCTGACCCTCTGTGACCATCTATCCCATCATGGTGTGACAGTGTGAACGGCACAAATCTGATATCTTCAAATCCGATCTGAGTCACTTTGGTATGTGGTGCTGAATCCGATACATATCTGATGTTTCAGAAAGCTGCTGTTTGATGGTCATGTTGCATTAAATCCGTCTTTTACGTCACCGACACAAGACAGACGCCAATTATCAGCGCTGGAGAAGACATCGTGAGCTTCCATCCAGTGAAACTGTTGGGAACAACGTTGGAGAAACGTGAACATTTTATTTGTATAATCTGCAGATTCTGACAGAAATCTGCAACTATCCTTTGAAGCAGCGCTCCTCTAAAACAGCAATAAGGATCATTATTAGGCCAAATGTAGATAACAAAAAACTTTATAACTTAAAGCAAAATTGGGAAACGTAAAGTCAGAAACAAGTCTTTATATTAAGGCCATCAGTCAAACAATGTTTGCTCCTGTGCTCAGCGAAATTGTCCAGAGGCTCTAAAGGTAGCGCATTTAACACAAGTAATTTAATCAAGCACCTAAATCCCAACACGACAGCGAGTACAAAGAGTTTACCCAGGCTTATTTACCCACGCTTATTAGCACAGAGGAGCATAGCTGATGCTACAGCAGTGGGACAGAAAATAGTTGGGCATTTTAAACCGCCTCAGCCTACTCCCGCCTCGAGGACATTCAGGGACAGCTCAACCAGCCAATAAAGAGACTGCAGCAGGACGTACAGACGCGCTGGAACAGCACGTATTACATGCTCCAGTCCCTCATTGAGCAAAAGCGAGTGCTGGGCGTGTCCGAGCACGAACTCCCTGACTATCTCACCGCTCACCAATGGGCTCAGACGACTGTTGCCATCCTCGCCCCCTTTGAGGAACTAAAAAAGTGAGCAGCTACGACGCACTAGCCTCTGATGTCATCCCAGCTGTGACTGTGCTAGTGAGACGTCTAAACAGAGAAACAGACGAACAAATTTAAAATTAAATTTTGTTTTTTATAATGATTTATTCTGTAATATGTTGCATACAACATGCTTTTCATTTTAAATAAATGTTCTTAATTCCAAACTAGTCCCTTGTTTGTTTAGTTTGTTTGTTAAATTATAGGACTAAAGCTGTTACCTGTAAATTTAAATCATGTTTTTATTAAGTACTCGGTATCGGCGAGTACTGAAATTTAAGTACTCGTACTCGTTTCCAAAAAAGTGGTATCGGTGCATCCCTACCTTGTCATAGCAACACTAACTAAACCATACGCAGTAAATGTATTTACCTTCTCTAGTTCTGAACTAAATATGTTTGAGCTTGGTAGCAGTCATCCTGTTTTGTTATTTACTGTCCAAGTAAGTTTTTAATTGTTGGTGATATTAATGTATATTGTGCTACTAAACCACTGGAGAGGGATGTTTTCAAACCTGCTCTATGCTTTCAACCTTTTGCAGTCTGTCACCAAACTCATTTTAAACTGTGGGCCACATGTGACTTACTTTGATCTCATGTGGGCCGGACCAGTAAAACTGCAAAGTCTAACTGTGCATTTAATCTGTGGGATGAATTCATATAAGAAGAATAAGAAGTGTAATTTTAATGTCTCAGTTTGTCTACACGGTAAAGAAATGCTGCTGTAGTGGATGATAAAAGGCTGTCAGCATGACTGTTTGGTGCTAAACTGTAAGAAAAAGATCGATTGTAAAAAGAGAGAGAGAGGATATATGGTATACTGGATAGTTTAAAGTTTTCCATTATTTATTTGTTTAACTATTGCCTAATTATTTATGTTTGACACCCCTGAGTTAGAAGAATAGTATTCACGTCAAATCACTGATGTTGCGTGCAAGCTTTTAAAGAGTTCCGTTTAAGAAGTTGTTTTATTTTGAAGGAGCTATAATGTTTCCGGTCCTGTAGGGACACGGACCACAGTGAAGAGCGTCGCACTAACGCAGAGAGGTCCGTGTGTTTCCTCGTGCGTGTCGGACCCGTTTAAGACGATGTTGAGGTGAGTCCAACAGAGACCGGGACTGACCGGGATCAGCGCTGGTCCCGGTCAGTCCCGGCGGTCCTGACGCTGCAGTTGCGGTTGTTACCGGTCCGGGTTTGTTAATGTCACACAGGTGCGCGCTGACAGGGAAACACGTAAAGTACTCAGATTCCAGAGCATAACCTGTGACCTACTGGATTAGAGCTGGTTTAAAGTAGTTTGGACGGAGGGTTCAGGAGGGTCTCGCCTCATATTTCGCTCTGAGAGTCGGGACAGCAGCAGGAAAGCTTCTCTTTGCACTGCGACTGTCACCGTTTCCCCTGAGGGGCCTGTGTGCACCAGTTTGTCCTGTTCTGCAGGTTGATGTGAAACAGGCAGAGCCTGCATACCTGTGCACACTGAAGGCTGACTGCACAGGGAGGTGGGGGCCGCTGCTCCATGACAACTAAAATGAAGAACGAGTGCACTTATGTGTGTTTGTGCTTGAACTCACTCAGGTGTGACACAGGACTGTGATTATACTGCTCTTCATCACTCTGACCTCTGTGTGTCCTCAGGAGGAGGAAGAAGTCACTCCGTCTGACGGTGGATTGACATCTGGGTCCAGGAATGGCTCAGTCTCCAGGTCCTGATCTCACCGTCGTCCTGATGGGACGCAGCGGAGTGGGAAAGAGCGCTTCTGGTAACACGATTTTAAGACGAGCAGCGTTTGAGTTGAGTGCAGCGTGGGGACCGGTGACGATGAGAATCCAAGAGAAAACTGGAACCATTTTAGGAAAGCTGATCCGAGTGATCGACACTCCAGGAATTGTCAAATCAAAAGAGGAACTGAAAACCTTCTGCCAGGGTCTCCTGCAGTCCTCCACCCCTCTGCTGTTCCTGGTGCTGGTTACAACTAGTCGTTTCACAGATCAGGAAGAGGAGGCTGTGCAGGCAGCCATCACAGTCCTTGGCGATGAAGGTCTGGCAAACAGCTTCCTGCTCTTCACAGGTGGAGATGAGCTGAACGTGTCACTGCAGGATCACATCAGCCAGTCTAAGAGAAGCCCGCTCCAAGACGTCGTTAAGAAGTTTGGGGACAGGTATCATCTGTTCAACAATGAAGCGCCTGAAGACGAGGGGCAAGTGGGAGAGCTGCTGAGGAAGGCCGAACGCCACAGGACGCGCCAGCTGCTGGGATTCAAAGCAGAAGGTACGTTAGAAACAAGCCCAGGCTCTCCTCAGGTGAGGCAGGCAGACAGGTGAGAGTTCAGGTCAGTCATCCTGACCTCTGACCTGCTGGAAACGGGTCAAAGCCAATGAAAAGTAACAACCTACAGGTCCGGCCGACACAGCCGCAGCTCTGATTGGCTGTAGCTCAGGTGGTCACCTACCACCTACCTCTGCACCACCTGATGGAGAGGACCTGCTTCAGGTTGGGGGTTTGATCTCCGTCTGGGCGACGTGCTGGTGCAGCCGTCAGAGGGTCACTGTTAGACAGAAGCAGTGACTCTATACGAACGTTCACATTTGTTCTTTCAGCTGCTGCTTTGGACACATCAGTGCCGTCACCTCAGTGTGAGCAGGAATAATCATGACGTCAGTATGAGCGCCACGTTTGCCCTCAGAGGGCATCAACCACGAGGCTGTAGCTGCGTCCGGCTGCGAGTTCTTCTGTTGCTGATAAATATGTGAAATCATCCTAAACTCACTGCGTGTGATTGTGAGGCAGCAGCAGTGCAGACGGGCTGTCTACCTGTCACTGCTCTTCATCATGTTCCTTCTGTCTGTCCAGGTGTCTCCATTGTCCTGCTGGGAAACACCGCTGTGGGGAAAAGCGCTTCTGCAAACACCATCTTAGGCCGAGCGGCGTTCGAGTCGAGGGCTTGCCTCAAAGCGGTGACGACAGGAATCGGAGAGGAAACGGGACAGAGGTTTGGGAAGCGGATCACAGTGATCGACACTCCGGGACTCTTAGGATCAGAGGAGCTGATTGAAAAGTTCTACCTGGGCCTGCCCCGCTCCTCCACACCTGTTCTGTCCCTGGTGGTGGTCAGAGTCGGTCGGTTCACCGAGGAGGACCAGCGCGCCGTGGAGACGGCGATCAGAGTCCTCGGGCCTCGGCGGTTTGAGAACAGCTACCTGCTGTTCACAGGAGGAGACGCCTTAAAGGACAAAAGTCTGCAGGACTTTGTTTCTGAAGATGAAGCAGGTCCTCTCCATCAGGTGGTGCAGAGGTTTGCAGGGAGGACTCACCTGTTCAACAATGAAGGAGGAGGACGAGAGCAGGTCAGAGAGCTGCTGCAGAAAGCAGGTAACCTTCACAGCTTCCTGTCTGCCCACAGTGCTCATTTAAACCCTGTGATAACTTCACATGCTTCTACGCCGAGCCTGTGACAGCGTGCTGCGTTCAGGGGAACTAAGACAGGAAAACCTCGAGTGTCCCAGCTTTCCTCAGGACTCTGAACGCAGCATGTATTTATCTGTTAAAGAAGTCCCAAAAGTCCACGTCACATGACCCACGTGTGTGCATGGATCAGCTGATCCGTGCACACACATTTAATGACTGCACGAAGGAAACGATGATCTTAGGTCCTCGGGAAGTTTGACCGGCGTGTTCAGAGCTGGATGTCCATGACTGTAACATGATGTTGTGTGTTCAGACTTTGGTGTTTGTGTGTAACGCAGCACAGACCTGTGACTTACAGATGTTAGGTTTCATTTGCACATCAAAGAAAACATTTATGAGCCTCATTCCTCTGAACTCAAACTAGAGCTGTGCGATATGACGACATGCATCGGATGATGAAGTTAAAACATCTCTCGTTTCACATTACACACCATCATTTGTTTCGTGGTGTCACAAAATCCACTGTTTACTCAATATTTTCACGGTTTGGATGGTCACCACGGCACAGAGAATCCCAGTATGACCAGTGAAGATGAGGCAGAACCAGGTAGCTCCAAACAGAAGGACCAGTCAAAGTCTGACACGCCCAGAAAACTGCACGATGCAAACGATGCAGCGGTCCCACCTCAGACTCGCACGACCTCTGCTGCCACCGACGCCAGAGTCACGTGACAGAGTGTGGAGCGAGTTCACGGGCGAGACGCAAACAGCCGTCAGCTGCTCCAGATGCAGCTTAGACTCGAACGTTAGAACAGGCTTTTCCCCGCAGCACGCCACGTGATAATACAAAGAAAACGGCGGCCGTTCCAACATATTTCTAAAAAAGTCAAGTTTCATGCATCGGTCGAAACGATCGACTCCACGACGCCCAGCTGGAAACACGTCACGCAGGTCGAGCTGATCGAGATTCACTGAATTTACAGAAAATGTAAGTTTTGTGATGTTGTTGTCGGGACGATAGATGTGCGTCGGGATGTAAGAGTTCAGTCGTATCGCACAGCTCCGGCACAAACACATCGTCACATTATTCACTGAGCTGCTCCTCGGCTGAACGCTCTGCTGCTGTCCAGCAGAGGGCGCTGTAAGCTCTCAGCTCCTTCATCATGGCTGCAGTTTAACATCAGCGTGTTTCTCTTCCAGCTGATCGTCTCATGACGTCTCTCACACTGGTGGACAGGAGAATCATTCTGATTGGTCTGTCTGGAGGAGGGCGGAGCTCAGCAGGAAACACCATCCTGGGATCGGAGCGGTTCCCGACAGGATGTGGGTTTGAACCGGTCCCAGCTGAGGTGGTCTCTGGGTCAGCAGCAGTGGAGGACTGTTGGATCACCGTGGTCGACACTCCAGGATTCACAGCCAGAGACTCGCATGAAGATCAGCTGGCAAAACGACTCAGGATGATTATAAAACAGTCTGATCCAGGACCTCACGCCGTGGTGTTCGTGGTCAGGATAGGCAGGATGTCCAGGGAAGACTCTGCGCTCCTCGCCGCTCTCAGAAAGATGTTTTCTGTTTGTTCTGGTAACTACTCCATGGTGCTCTTCACCCACGGAGACGAGCTGAGAGGTCGGTCCATCGATCAGATGATCCAGTCTAACAGCTGTGTGTCTGAACTGGTCTCCATGAGTCCTGGCAGATTCTGTGTGTTTGACAATAATCAGAAAGGAAACAGAAAGCAGGTCAGAGAGTTCCTCCGTCATGTAGAGAACATCATCTCAGAGAACAGAGGAGAACACGTGGACCTAGATGTACGGTCTACGGGAATAAACTGGCTGAGTGAGGAAAGGGAGGAAATGGAGAGAAGGCACATGCGCATGCACACGTGGATGGACTTGGACATGTGCATGATGCCCAGAACGACTGTACAGATCTGCTGTGGGTGTTTTTGCAGCACAACCAGCCGCCTGGACAAACTCTTCAAAGAGCTGAATGTCTGACTGTGATTGGTGGATGTTGGAGGCGTCTGAGGAAATAAAAACGTGATGGACTTTGTCTGCTTCCTGTTCAGGATCAGCAGTTTTCTGAAACATGATTGGCCCTCTGTACTGTAACTTTTACTCCAGTACAGTTTCACAGTACTTGTACTTTGTGTAAAACAAACAAACTTCAAACACTTTCCATCTGGATTGTTTGCATTGAGATCAGCTGACACATTAAAGTACAGAGACATGCATGAATCAACACGGTTATTGCCATGGTAACAGGTGTGTATCAGGCTCACATCAGTGATTAAATTTCTCCCTCACTGTGGAGGATCGTCCACCGTCAGCAAATTCAATCTAACTTTATTTAAAAAGCTTCTGTCCTGAAACAAACACGGTCACTGTGATGTTTGTTTTGTGACGCTTCCTCTCGTCGTTATTAGTTTCGTGGTTATTGATCTGCAGCACAGGCTGTTAGCATGTAGCTCATCACAAACAAGAAGAAACCTGATCAGTGATCAATACCGTCCGACCAGCAGGAAGTGATGTAGAGGTGAGTCGCTCTGATCCTGCAGTGGCTGACCAGCTGATCACCACAGAAGAAGAGTGAGGATGAGGAGGAGCTAAAGCTCTCAGCTCAGGCACAGCTAGCCCGCTAACATACCTGTGTGTGGTGTTGAAGGTCACAGAGAGCAGTTTAAGCACATGAACCACACACCGTACGATGCAGGTGGTGGAAAAGATTAAATAATGTTTTATAATTTTCTCCTTATTCGTGCAGATAAAATAACAAAGACGCTCACACGGTCCTGTTCACACCTGTTTGTACGAGAGTTTGTGAGCCAATCAGGAAGTGTATGAAGACTTTTTGTCCTCTGTTGCTTAATTTCTGACAGTATGTTAAAAAAAGATATTTAACAGATGTTAGAGCTGCTCCTTTATATAATGGACTAAAGTCACAGAGAATCTCATGAATCTGTAGAGAAAGAAAACAAAAACAACAGCTGCATGGATGAAAAATATCCCAGGATAAAGGAGTGGAAAAAATTACCACAGGACTACAAAACGGACAGATTTCTGTTTGAATCGTCACCAGTGATAAAAACAATGTTCTGGATTTAACAGGAAGCCAAAACAGGAGAAATCTGCTCTCTTTCTAGTCCCTGTCAGGACTCTTGCTGCAGCATTTTGGATTAGCTGAAGGCTTTTCAGGGAGTTTTTTGGACATCCTGATAATAATGAATTGCAGTCGTCCAGCCTGGAAGTAATAAATGCATGAACTAGTTTTTCAGCATCACTCTGAGACAGGATATTTCTAACTTTAGAGATGTTGCACAAATGGAAGAACGCAGTCTTACATATTTGTTTAATATGTGCGTTGAAGGACATATCCTGGTCAAAAATGACTCCAAGGTTCCTCACAGTGTTACTGGAGGCCAAGGTAATGCCATCCAGAGTAAGAATCTGCTTAGATACCATATTTCTAAGCTTTTCAGCGCCGAGTACAATGACCTCAGTTTGATCTGAGTTAAGAAGCAGAAAGTTAGCGGCCATCCAGGTCTTTATGTCTTTAAGACATTCCTGCAGTTTAACTCATTGGTGTGTGTTATCTGGCTTCATGGTTTCAGTTCACTGTATTTGTCACAGGAGACTTTCCACAGACACACAGAGAAACTCCAATGACAGCAGAAACGTGTTCTCAGGTCATGGATCCAGATCTCACCATCGTCCTCCTCGGTAGAACCGGAGTGGGTAAAAGTGCTTCAGCGAACACTATTTTAGGACGAGCGGCGTTCGAGTCAAAGACTTCCTTCAAAGCGGTGACGACAGGAATCGGCGAGGAAACGGGACGAGTGTTTGGGAAACTGATCCGAGTGGTGGACACGCCGGGAGTTTTAGGATGGGAGCGGCAGCTGAGAAAGCTCTGTGGGGACGTCCTTTGGTTCCTCGGACCTCGCCTGTTCCTGCTGGTGCTGAGCGTCGGTCGGGGGGGTTTATATCAGAAAAGCTGTAAAATGATAAAATTCTGTGAAAGTTCCTAAATGTTTGGCGTCATTTACATTTTCCAAAGATGTCCAGTGGGCCGGGTGGGGGTCTTTGACAAGCCAGTTGTGGCCCCCGGGCCTGATGTTGGACACCTCTGTGCAGACCAAAGATCACTCGGAGCTGAGAGCAGCTCCTGCTCCGTCAGCAGGAAGCTCTGACATCAGCTCTCACAATAAAAACATTATTCTGACGGATGTTCGTACATATTATCATGTTATTACTGTAATAACATGATAATATGTACGAACATGAAACCACGTGTTAGAACGATAAAGGTTTCATGTTATAATGTGATGCAGCTCTATTTTTGCTCTCTGCTTCCGTAACAGTCCACTTACTAACTCAAGCTTCACGGAGTTCATGTTACTGAGTGTAAGTGCAGCTACTCACCAGCAGGTGGAGCCACTGCTTCAGACAAACTGAATATTGTTGTTTAAAAAGTAATAAACACTGTTTCAGGGAGCACTTTGATCAGGTTAATAACTAAAAACCATGCAGCGCATTTGCATTTCTTCAACCAATCAAAATCTTTCATCAATATAAAAATGCCTCACAGACCCAAACAAAGTCCGGTCCCTGATCCGCACAGGTTTCTGGGGTCCTCACAAGGATAGAAGAACAAGTTTGTGTCTGTGTGGGTCAGCTGATGTCCCGTACTGTTGGTGTGAAACCAGATCCAGGACCTTCAGAGAGCTCGGAGGGGAAGGACGGTGCTGCACAGTCAGAGGGAGGAGATAATGACGGAGTGGAGGAGTGTCTGTCCGAGGCTCAGTCTGCTCAGCAGTCAGTCTCAGTGTGTCTGCCTCGCTGTCAGCATGGAGCAGCGTCGCTGTGGATTATTGATCGTCACCTTTCTGCTGCACGTCCACTGTTTGCACTCAGTTTACATCACCCAGAGCACAGGTGAGCCTCTCCTCTAATACTTCTCATGCTGCAGTACTGCTGATTCGATCTGCACACCAGTTACACAGCAGCTGATGCAGTAACACTCCTGCTCTTCTTCTGTGGTGGTTTCCATTCAGCGCTCTGCGTGCTGACCTTTGAACTGTGCAGTCAAGGTCAAAGTCAAAAAGTCCATCAGCACACTGACCAATCACAGAGCGGGTCTCGGTGTGAGGCCCCTCCTCTGCACGTTTCCCCAGTAAATCTCAGTGTTTACGTGTTTCAGACGTTTGGGGAATGTGAGCCATCCAGATCATATTTCATCAAATCCTCGCTGTGCGTGTTTGTGCTCACATTCCTGCTACACGAGGACCGAGCCTTTACACCATCACAGTGGGGACGTTTCTACAAATTGGGGACAGTGAGGTTCAGGAGTGAAGTGTTAGCTGAGTCCTCATGAGGACACTCAGTGTGTGTGTGACCTCCATGACCTCAGACAGAGTCCACTCATCCTCCCTCTTCATCAGTGTAGGTACAGCTCACAGACACACAAAGGTTTGTCTTTCTATACGTGTGAGGACCCTCGTCCTGCTCTCTCCACCAGGACAGAGACGTCCTCACAGAGCTGCTCTCAGAGGAAGACGGTGTCCAGCCTGAGCTGATGTAATCCTGTAGAAACTGTCCTGTGTGGGAGGAGCAGAGGTTTTAGTGTCTGTTTGTTTATTATAACATCTGGATGAAACAGCTGGAGTCATGTTATAAATGATTAGTAATGTCTTTGAAGTAAAACACAGAAACCACAGTCAGCTTTGTACCTGCCCACTGGTTTCATGATCACCATTAAATAATATATAAAAATATATTTTATTTAAAATGTCTTTGTCTGAATATGTTAAAGACGTGGCCGTGTAAAAAGAAAACACCAACACAGAAGTGTTTCAGGTCAACTCATCTACACGCTCTGTGAGAGGCGTCCAGTCAGAGTCCAACCACAGGATGCTCTCAGTCTCTGGCTCCGCCTCCTCAGTCAGAGTCAAACCACAGGATGTTCCCAGTCTCTGGCTCCGCCTCCTCAGTCAGAGTCCAACCACAGGATGCTCCCAGTCTCTGGCTCCGCCTCCTCAGTCAGAGTCCAACCACAGGATGCTCTCCGTCTCTGGCTCCGCCTCCTCATATGCTCTGTTGGTACAGTGACCTCACAGGGGCCATGTTATTGGTCACATGATGTCATTATAAAGGCTCCAACACCATAAACACGTCCAGAGGTCCAGCTCAGGTGAAGCTAGAAGACCACCTGTCAGAGGCCACGCCCCCAATAATGCAAACATTAAGCCTTAATCAAATATAAACAGGTTTGAAGTATCACTAGAGACTCTAAACATGTTTATTTTAACATGGGAGTCTATGGGACTGACTCAGTGCTGCTCCTGCTGGACGTCAGAGGAACTGCAGGTGTGAGGTTCAGGTGTTGTCGGTCTGAATGTTCAACAGTAACGTGTTTGTTTAAAGAACTGAAGGTTTTATTGTCTTCAGACGCTGCAGCAGTGACTGACTCTTCTTCTTCTTCTGCAGATTCTCTCCATCAGGTTCTGTCGGAGTTCGCCATCATTCGTCCAATCAGGACAGACTCAGAGGGGCGCTTCCTGTCAGGTTCCATCTCAGCTCGCCAGCTACAGCGCAGGAAAAGACACGCCCCCTCAGCAGAGGACACACCCACCGACTTTAATGACAGACATATGGACACACCCTTTTCACAACAGGCTCCGCCCAGTCACGGTTGGTGGGGGCAGAGTCACATGACAGAGGAGGCGGAGCTTTTCTATAATGTGACTGCCTTCGGGCAGGAACTGCACCTACACCTGCATCCCAACTCTCGCCTCGTCGCCCCCACCGCCACCATGGAGTGGGAGGAGTCAGGACAGCACCACTCTCAGCCAATAGAAGACACCGGCTGCTTCTACACGGGAACTGTGTCCAACATGGAGGGTACGTCAGTCGCCATCAGCAACTGTGATGGACTGGTATGTATCACATGACCCAATCGTCTTACAGCTGTTTGATCAGAGCAAAGGTTCCCAATCTCCAGGTCGTGGACCAATCCTGGGTCATGTGAACTTAGTCACAGGGTCCCATGTAATCAGTGCCTGACGTTCCTGTGAAGAACCTCTAACACGGTTCCTGCACTGTGACTTAAGTGAGCGGTAGTGTCAGAGCTGCGGGAGGGTCCACAGGTCACTGAGCATCCTCAGCTGACCTGCCAACACCATCACCAGGGTGGAGTTGACGGCGTGACCTCCACCCTGATGAGTTCAGAGGAGATGGGACTCTGGACGTCCTCCTCGTGTCTCCGAGGAGCTGAAACAAAGTCAATGATCGGCTCGTTCAGTGATCACATTCACAGATGTTTCTCCTGACAACATCCTTCAGCTCTCTGCGGGTTTGTTGTTTTAGCTAACATTTAGCTAACATTTAGCTAACGTTTAGCTAACGTTTAGCTATCATTTAGCTAATGTTTAGCTAACGTTTAGCTATCATTTAGCTAACGTTTAGCTATCGTTTAGCTAACGTTTAGCCATCATTTAGCTAACATTTAGCTAACGTTTAGCTAACATTTAGCTAATGTTTAGCTAACGTTTAGCTAACGTTTAGCTAACGTTTAGCTATCACCTGGTCGTTATGCCGTGGAGAATCATCAGCACAGCAGGCTGCAGACATGCAGGTGGTTCTTTCTACAGCTCACTGTAAAGAAACAGACTTTATTTAATTATCCCACAGAAACTCACTTCAGCACCAGGGACAGGAAGAAAAGAAATCAAATCAAACAGTTTCTCAGGTGTGTTTTTTCTACAGCTCTTTGCTTCTTGCAGTAAAGTTTTGAACGTGTTTGTGGCGTTCTGTTGTGCGGACAGCGCTCGCCTCACTGTCACCGCTCTCTGAGCCAGACGCTCGCGTCCTGTTCATCACGGTCCTCTGATGCTGACGGCGGTGAGCTGAGCGAGGCATGTCTGCAGTCATGGACTGCTGTTATTAAAGTGCTCTGTGACTCAGGCTTTCATGAATAAATATCACATGATTGTTAAACAGTGATGAGACTCGTCAGCGTGGCGATGGAGCAGTGCTTCAGGTGTTGTAGCTACAAGCACACTAAAGCCCGCCCACAGGAACGTCTGCAGGACTTTAATGAGCAAATCAGGCGACCGTCTCAGGTTTCAGTCCAAACATAAACATCTGTCACTAACCTGAGACATCACATGAGCCGAAGCATCAACCAGTAACTCACCTGAGTCACCTAACAGGCTTCTGTGATCCCACCTGTCAGGTGACTCGAGACATGGACAGGTAAAACACAGACTTTGGTTTCAAAGTGACAAACACTGTGAGGAGGAAGCATATCAGCCCCAGAGGAACGTGTCCCCGAGTCAGGCAGGAGAGTTTTATCTCTTTTGTCCTCTCTGAGACGATTTAAGGATGTAACAACATCATCATCATCGTCATCATCGTCGTTGTCCTGAGCGAGGAAGCTGCAGCTGCTGATGGATGCAGATGTTTGCGCAGCTGTCGATGTGTGTGGAGCCTCCTGATTCTCCACATGTTGCAGCTGAAAGCTTCAGTCTGAGGCAGGAGGAGCGTCTGATCCAAACATCTACAAAAAAAGATTTTAAACAATAAAAGTCACGAATGTGGCTCACAAAACTTTCAAAATAAAAGCTTTTAAGTTCAGCAGGGAGTCAGACAGAAACAGAGAGGACGCTGTAAAACGTGGCGCGCTGAGACCTTCGCTTCGTGCAGCGTGGGCCGAGCCGCTGAGTGAAGCCAGATGTGGAGGACAGATGTGAGGCGTAGGAGGAGGAATGAGGAAGCTGCAGGGAACAAACTGCAGACTCTCCGAGGTGGACACAATAACAGGAACACCTCAGCTCTGATGGAGTTTACTGCAGGAGCAGTGCATGATGGGAAAAGTCTTACTCGGTTTATGATTTTATATTTCCAGCTCCAGCATGTTTACTGCTGACTCGACTGAGGCTTTAGAGCTGACGCTTCTCAGTCAGAGCTGCTAATGATGATGGATCCACAGACCCACAGACCCACAGATCCACAGACCCACAGATGCACAGACCCACAGATCCACAGACCCACAGATGCACCCTGCTAAACATTACATGTCTGATAGACGTGCAGATCAGACCTTTTGGGTGCTTTTAATAACCGCTTGAAGTGCTTTCCTCTGAGCCTATCCCAGCTGTCATAGGGCGAGAGGCGGGGTACAACCTGGACAGGTCGCCAGTCTTTCGCAGGGCCAACACAGACAGACATTCACACCTATGGGCAATTTGGATTAATCAGTTAACCTATCCCCACTAACTGCATGTCTTTAGATGGGGGGAGGAAGCCGGAGTACCCGGAGAGAACCCACGCAAACACGGGGAGAACATGCAAACTCCACACAGAAAGACCTGATGGTGGAACTGAACTCAGGACCTTCTTGCTGTGCAGCAACAGTGCTAACCACCGTGCTGCCCCTGAAACTGTGTCACTTACTGAAATGTGTTGAAATATTAAAAATGTTTAAATCCTTGTTGAATGTTAAATATTAAGGGTTAAAGTATTCAGAAAATGTTGGAATGTCTTTTAAAAGGAGTGCGATGTGTTTAATAAATGTAAACAAGTGTTTGCATTATGTTTATCAGCGCTGTGTGGAGCAGGCAGGACTGAGGGCCCCAACCCCAAATCTGGACTCTAACTCCAACCTCAGCTGTGCTGCTGGAATCCAGGCAAAACAAAACTGGGAGACGGGAAAACCAAACAAACTGACAGAGAAAGAGAGACACACACGGGAACAACCACAGGAGGGAACATGACGGACACCAGACATGAGACTATCAAAGTAAAACAGGAAGTACTGGGAGCACACACAGAGACACAGGCTGACCAAACCAGGAGCAGAGGGAGGAGAGAGGGTGAGGGGCGAGAGAGGGCGAGGGAGACTGCGAAACAGAAAACTTGGGAAACGCTGAGGGAAGGACAGAGACAGAGACTAAGGAAACAACCTGAACTAGGAATAATGAAAGTGAACTAGGAAATATAAACACAGAGAACATGATGATAAATAAACAAACACAAACCCTGGGTCAGCGAGCTGGGAAACCTGACAATCTATCTTTATCCTGTTTTATTGTGAAAAGCTTTGTAAGAGGAAGTTTGCGGTGGTCTGTATGAACCGGACTATCTGCTCGGTCTTTGT
Source organism: Neolamprologus brichardi (assembly GCF_056152115.1). Taxonomy (NCBI): domain Eukaryota; kingdom Metazoa; phylum Chordata; class Actinopteri; order Cichliformes; family Cichlidae; genus Neolamprologus; species Neolamprologus brichardi. The sequence continues at coordinate 34,504,422 of NC_142113.1, read as the reverse complement.
TGATGCTCACATTTGGAAACTGTCTGTGACATTTCTGTGACACATCCACAGAGCAGCTGCTCACTGTTTTAGCTGAAGAGCCCAACGATCTCTCTGTAGTCCTTCACACATGATGTTTCTCTACAGCAACAAGTCCTCCTCCCTCTGGACTACAGAGCCTGCACACGTAGAAGCACGACGTCTACAGCAAGTCTGAGTTTGTCATTGAAAAGACATTCACCACGACCACATCTGGACTCTAAACAGGCCGCACACTGAGGTCATAGAGACGACGCTAGACGTCACCTGGCGTTACAAAAACACACCTTCAGTGGGCCAAACCTGACGAATAAAAGACGTGACTGTGCAGTGGGACAGACCCACAGAGTCTTACTTTCACTGATAAACAGCTGTGAGCTCTGCTCTTCAGTTTTATCATCTGATCCCTCCAGATGTCTGTGAAGGTAGAGGATCATCAGGGGTCCTTTTGTCCCCCTTTGAGGGGGGGGGACTCCCACAGGGCTTAAATCTGGGACTCTCCACCATTTGACCCAAGAACTGAAGAAGCTTCTCGGATGAAGGTGAAACGTCTTCAAGCAACTTAAAGAAGTCCAGACGCTTTTCTTTCCGAGCTCCTTTGAGTCCTCCAGATGTTCCTTCCTGGCACTTGTTGGCTCACCTGTTTCCTTCCAGGTGTTTAATTGGTTTTACTGGTATCACCTGTTCCTCTTCAGGTGTTTCCTTTGGGCAAGGCAGTAATCTGACCCTGACTGCATCAGTGTCTGGAGCAATGATACTGTAAAGATGCTGGATCACACTGAAGTATTGCTGACTGATGCTGTAATAATAATCGTTCAGACTGATTAATGCTGGCTCAGATTAACGCTCTCGTGTCTCCCAGGCAGGGATGATCCGCACCGGCGAGGACGAGTTTTTCATCGAGCCGCTGGATCGATGGAGGCTGGGAGAAGCAGGAGGAGGAGAGGAAGAGGAGGTGGAGGAGGAGGGGCGGCGGCACATCATTTATCGCTCCTCGGCCGTGAAGAAGAACTCAGCTGTCAATCACACAGCCGATGACTTTGTCCAAGGTGAGACTCAGACTGAAACGCTGCATTTCAGATTAGCTGACGCTTAAAAGCGTTCCTCGCTTCATGCTCGCTCCTCTTCTGTAGAGCGAGCTCGATGCTGACGCACACCTGCTGTCGTTCTGTGGCAAAAACAAAACAAATAAAAACACTGTCCCACAGAGAAACAGGCAAACACTCAGTGCCCCCGTGTGATTAACACACAAACAGCCTGTTATGTGTTTGAAGTGACGTAAAACGAAAACTCTTAAGTCTGTCAAACCAAGTCATGAGCTCTGTCATGATCCTGGGTTTTATAGTCAGTGTTTTCTGTTTGATGTTGTCAGGTTGGATCTTTGCCTGCGTATGTTTTATCTTGTTCGCTTTTCTTGTAAAACAAAGGGGGGCCTAGCAAAACAATTTGGGAGTCACTGAGTTAGCTGGTGTTGGGCTGTGTTCCCGGGGTTTCCTCTCCGCTCTCTCAGGTTAGGTTTCTTGTGTCTTTCTTGGTTTTTGTAATCAGGAATTCAGTAATGAAGCTTCATTTGAGTTTAGTTTTACCTGAGAGCGAGTGAGACGCATGACGCTACCGAGCTTGTTCTGACAATGTGAGCACGAAGGGGTCAGAAAAACAGTTACTCAAGTAAAGATAGTGGTTGTTGATCAATGGTTGTTGATCAATGGTAGTTGATCAGTGGTTGTTGATCAATGGTTGTTGATCAATGGTAATTGATCAGTGATTGTTGATCAGTGGTTGTTGATCAATGGTAATTGATCAGTGATTGTTGATCAGTGGTTGTTGATCAGTGGTTGTTGATCAATGGTAATTGATCAGTGGTTGTTGATCAATGGTTGTTGATCAATGGTAATTGATCAGTGATTGTTGATCAGTGGTTGTTGATCAATGGTTGTTGATCAATGGTAATTGATCAGTGATTGTTGATCAGTGGTTGTTGATCAGTGGTTGTTGATCAATGGTAATTGATCAGTGGTTGTTGATCAGTGGTTGTTGATCAATGGTAATTGATCAGTGATTGTTGATCAGTGGTTGTTGATCAATAGTTGTTGATCAGTGGTAATTGATCAGTGGTTGTTGATCAATGGTTGTTGATCAATGGTAATTGATCAGTGATTGTTGATCAGTGGTTGTTGATCAATGGTAATTGATCAGTGATTGTTGATCAGTGGTTGTTGATCAGTGGTTGTTGATCAATGGTAATTGATCAGTGGTTGTTGATCAATGGTTGTTGATCAATGGTAATTGATCAGTGATTGTTGATCAGTGGTTGTTGATCAATGGTTGTTGATCAATGGTAATTGATCAGTGATTGTTGATCAGTGGTTGTTGATCAGTGGTTGTTGATCAATGGTAATTGATCAGTGGTTGTTGATCAATGGTTGTTGATCAATGGTTGTTGATCAATGGTAATTGATCAGTGATTGTTGATCAGTGGTTGTTGGTCAGTGGTTGTTGATCAATGGTTGTTGATCAATGATTGTTGATCAGTGGTTGTTGATCAGTGGTTGTTGGTCAGTGGTTGTTGATCAATGGTTGTTGATCAGTGGTTGTTGGTCAGTGGTTGTTGGTCAGTGGTTGTTGATCAATGGTTGTTGATCAGTGGTTGTTGATCAATGGTTGTTGATCAATGGTTGTTGATCAGTGGTTGTTGGTCAGTGGTTGTTGGTCAATGGTTGTTGATCAATGGTTGTTGATCAATGATTGTTGATCAGTGGTTGTTGATCAGTGGTTGTTGATCAATGGTTGTTGATCAGTGGTTGTTGGTCAGTGGTTGTTGGTCAGTGGTTGTTGATCAATGGTTGTTGATCAGTGATTGTTGATCAGTGGTTGTTGATCAATGGTTGTTGATCAATGGTAATTGATCAGTGATTGTTGATCAGTGGTTGTTGATCAGTGGTTGTTGGTCAGTGGTTGTTGATCAGTGGTTGTTGATCAGTGGTTGTTGATCAATGGTTGTTGATCAATGATTGTTGATCAGTGGTTGTTGATCAGTGGTTGTTGATCAATGGTTGTTGATCAATGGTTGTTGGTCAGTGGTTGTTGGTCAGTGGTTGTTGATCAATGGTTGTTGATCAGTGATTGTTGATCAGTGGTTGTTGATCAATGGTTGTTGATCAATGGTAATTGATCAGTGATTGTTGATCAGTGGTTGTTGATCAGTGGTTGTTGATCAATGGTAATTGATCAGTGGTTTTTGATCAATGGTTGTTGATCAATGGTTGTTGATCAATGGTAATTGATCAGTGATTGTTGATCAGTGGTTGTTGATCAGTGGTTGTTGGTCAGTGGTTGTTGATCAATGGTTGTTGATCAATGGTTGTTGATCAATGATTGTTGATCAGTGGTTGTTGATCAATGGTTGTTGATCAATGGTAATTGATCAGTGGTTGTTGATCAGTGGTTGTTGATCAATGGTTGTTGATCAATGATTGTTGATCAATGATTGTTGATCAGTGGTTGTTGATCAATGGTTGTTGATCAATGGTTGTTGATCAGTGGTTGTTAATCAGTGGTTGTTGGTCAGTGGTTGTTGATCAGTGGTTGTTGATCAGTGGTTGTTGGTCAGTGGTTGTTGATCAATGGTTGTTGATCAATGGTAATTGATCAGTGGTTGTTGATCAGTGGTTTTTGGTCACTGGTTGTTGATCAGTGGTTGTTGATCAGTGGTTGTTGATCAATGGTAATTGATCAGTGGTTGTTGATCAATGGTTGTTGATCAATGGTTGTTGGTCAGTGGTTGTTGATCAATGGTAATTGATCAGTGGTTGTTGATCAGTGGTTGTTGGTCAGTGGTTGTTGATCAGTGGTTGTTGATCAGTGGTTGTTGATCAATGGTTGTTGGTCAGTGGTTGTTGATCAGTGGTTGTTGATCACTGGTTGTTGATCAATGGTTGTTGGTCAGTGGTTGTTGATCAATGGTTGTTGATCAGTGGTTGTTGATCAGTGGTTGTTGATCAATGGTAATTGATCAGTGGTTGTTGATCAATGGTAATTGATCAGTGGTTGTTGATCAATGGTTGTTGGTCAGTGGTTGTTGATCAGTGGTTGTTGATCAGTGGTCGTTAATCAATGGTAATTGATCAGTGGTTGTTGATCAGTGGTTGTTGATCAGTGGTTGTTGGTCAGTGGTTGTTGATCAGTGGTTGTTGATCAATGGTAATTGATCAGTGGTTGTTGATCAGTGGTTGTTGATCAATGGTTGTTGGTCAGTGGTTGTTGATCAGTGGTAATTGATCAGTGGTTGTTGATCAATGGTTGTTGGTCAGTGGTTGTTGATCAGTGGTTGTTGATCAGTGGTTGTTGATCAATGGTAATTGATCAGTGGTTGTTGATCAGTGGTTGTTGATCAGTGGTTGTTGA
>NC_142113.1:34470000-34495000 GCF_056152115.1 Neolamprologus brichardi | reverse complement strand
AACAGAAAATACATTTTATTTAAAGAATCAAGATTATTTTATCAGGTTAATTTTGGTGAAAGAGCTAAAAGGAATGATTAAAGGACCGGTCATTTATCAAAGGGAGGAGTGAGAGATTACTGAATGTCTCATGAAACGTGGGTTATAGTTGTAGCTAGTTAAAAATGTGAGAAATGATCAGCTGAAAGTCTGCCTGGTAACTCATAGTAGGCATACTGTAAACAGCTGAAATGTCTACAGTCAAAAGTTTGAGGTAAGAGCTTAGACATATGTTCAGCTAACTGAACAGCTAGCTAACATGACTGTTAGCTAAGCTAAGCAATAATTAGCTGTTTAATGGTGTCTTTAGAGTCGGATTACACAGCAGCAGTGCATAAATGCTGAGTTTACCTGAATGTAAAGCTCAGTGCTGAGAGTAAAGTCACGCTTGGATTCAGGAGGGGGCTCTGATTCATGCCGATGGTGAACCGTGCTTCTCTGCTCTCTCACCAGTTTAAATGGTGACTGTACCATAAATCAGGAAAGCCTCCGCCACAGTAAGGATTCCTTTAAAGCTATGTTTGTCTGCTCCAGGTTAATGAAGTCTATCGAGACCACTCACTGGGTGCCAACATCAACGTTGTCCTGGTCAGAATCGCCCTGCTGTCACCAACCAAGGTACCGAACTCTGAGTCCTACTCCTTAACCTACCGGGTCAGAGCCCTTCGTATGAAGGTTCCAGTTGATCAGGAAAAACGTGTTGGTTTAAGATGTCTTCAGGGAGGAAATCATAAATAAGAGCTACTTTGTGAGTCTTTTAAATTCAGGCCTGAGGCCGTCTGAATCAGTTCAGTGTTCTTCTTCTTTGAGAGGTTACCTGTCTGTTAGGAGGTGCATGTGTGGGAATAATAACAAGCACCGTCCTGTTTCATCAGTCCCAGGAGCTGATCTCTGTGGGGAATCCTCAGAAGAGTTTGGAGAACGTTTGTGGATGGTCGTATCTCCAGCACAGAGAGCAGAGTCTCGCTGAGCAGCACGACCACACCATCTACCTGACCAGGCAGGAGTTCGGCCCCACCGGCATGCGGGGTAATACCCCACAGCACGCCAAGCAGGATACTACAAAAACCGACCACACTGATTGCCAGGTGTAGAATTAACAATGGTACCAGATGGCAAATGACCCTTGACCTCTGACCCTGTCATGTGTGTCTGCAGGTTACGCTCCAGTTACGGGCATATGCCAGCTGCATCGAAGCTGTGTTCTCGTCATGGAGGACGGATTTTCTTCGGCGTTTGTAGCTGCACACGAAACAGGACATCTGTGAGTCACAAAAACATTAAGGATAAACACGCCGCACGAACGTGACGCGCGGATGTGACGCGCAGACGCGACGCACGGACGTGACGCAGGGACGTGACGCACGAACGTGACGCACAAACATGCACGAACGTGATGCAGGAACATGCACGAACGTGACGCACGAACGTGACGCACAAACGTGACGCGCGAACGTGACGCGCGAACGTGACGCAGGAACGTGACGCACGAACATGCACGAACGTGACGCACGAACGTGACGCACGAACGTGACGCAGGAACGTGACGCACGAACATGCACGAACGTGACGCACGAACGTGACGCACGAACGTGACGCACGAACGTGACGCACGAACGTGACGCACGAACGTGACGCACAAACATGCACAAACGTGACGCACGAACGTGACGCGCGAACGTGACGCGCGAACGTGACGCACGAACGTGACGCACGAACGTGACGCACGAACGTGACGCACGAACGTGACGCACGAAAGTGACGCACAAACATGCACGAACGTGACGCACGAACGTGACGCACAAACATGCACGAACGTGACGCACGAACGTGACGCGCGAACGTGACGCACGAACGTGACGCGCGAACGTGACGCACGAACATGCACGAACGTGATGCAGGAACATGCACGAACGTGACGCACGAACGTGACGCACAAACATGCACGAACGTGACGCACGAACATGACGCGCGAACGTGACGCACGAACGTGACGCACGAACGTGACGCGCGAACGTGACGCACGAACGTGACGCACAAACGTGACGCACGAACATGCACGAACTCGATGCAGGAACATGCACGAAAGTGACGCACAAACATGCACGAACGTGACGCACGAACGTGACGCACGAACGTGACGCACGAACGTGACGCACGAACATGCACGAACATGCACGAACGTGACGCACAAACATGCACAAACGTGACGCACGAACGTGATGCAGGAACATGCACGAACATGCATGAACATGCACGAACGTGACGCACGAACGTGACGCACAAACATGCACGAACGTGACGCACGAACATGCACGAACGTGACGCACGAACGTGACGCACAAACATGCACGAACGTGACGCACGAACATGACGCGCGAACGTGACGCGCGAACGTGACGCGCGAACGTGACGCGCGAACGTGACGCACGAACGTGACGCACAAACGTGACGCACGAACATGCACGAACTCGATGCAGGAACATGCACGAAAGTGACGCACAAACATGCACGAACGTGACGCACGAACGTGACGCACGAACGTGACGCACGAACGTGACGCACGAACATGCACGAACTCGATGCAGGAACATGCACGAAAGTGACGCACAAACATGCACGAACGTGACGCACGAACGTGACGCACGAACGTGACGCACGAACGTGACGCACAAACATGCACAAACGTGACGCACAAACATGCACGAACGTGACGCACGAACGTGACGCACGAACGTGACGCACGAACGTGACGCACGAACATGCACGAACATGCACGAACGTGACGCACAAACATGCACAAACGTGACGCACGAACGTGATGCAGGAACATGCACGAACATGCATGAACATGCACGAACGTGACGCACAAACGTGACGCACGAACGTGACGCACAAACATGCACGAACGTGACGCACGAACGTGACGCACGAACGTGACGCACGAACGTGACGCACGAACGTGACGCACGTTCTCATTTCTGGAAACCAGAGACAGTTCCCGTGTTCACCGTGTTGTGTTTTCAGAAACACACGCCGTGCTCAGGCGTCTGTGTGGAGAGACGCCTTTGTGGCAGTTACTGACTGCAGTGAGCGTCCTGCTGTTTGTCTTCAGTCTCTGTCTCTCTCCGTCCATGCAGATTGGGTATGCAACACGATGGCGAGGCGAATGACTGCGGTGACGACGTGCCTTTGGGCAGCATCATGTCTCCGCAGGTCCAGGCCACCTTCCACCGTTACCACTGGTCGAGGTGCAGCTGGAGGGAGCTGCACAAGTACCTGCAGTGAGTACTGTGAATACTACTACGTCTGTGTTGCTGATGTACAAAGCAGAAATAGTCTTAACCTGATGCTCTGAGCTCGGTTTGTGCGCCTGCAGCACGTACGACTGTCTCCGTGACGACCCGTTCAACCACAACTGGCCGGCTCAGCCTCAGCTGCCGGGCTTCCAGTACTCCATGGACCAACAGTGCCGCTTCGACTTTGGACCAGGATACAGTCTCTGTACCGCAGTACGTCCATCTGTCTGTGCTAAATATTAACTTCATAAAATGATGTGAAAACAGAGAAAAGAGAGAAACAATATAAAACCCACATAAACACCAGGTACAGGAAAAATACTTAATCTTTCCAATAACTTTCATTTAGAAGGTTTTTAACTTAATTTTGATTGAACAGTGTGACAGTCGGGTCCAACACTGAAAACGTCGTCCTGATATTGTGCAGGTCTCTTTAAATCAGCTCTGAGCCGTGGCTGTGGGGGTTTGGGGGGTTTGGGTCGTGGGGAACAGACTTCGATCCGGCTGGGATCTGCACTCTTTCACGTTTTCCACATGTTGTGGGACATGTTCTACCTCGGTCCCATGTGAGAACCCGCCCACGCTTCAGCAGGTTTCATAACCGACTGTTTTCATTTTTTACCACGAGCATCAGCGTGGAGGAAGGCGGGGCTTGTACTGGAGCTGACGCTGGGTCCCACTGCTCTGCTGGCCGAGGCTGCTGCCATCAGCAGTTACTGTTGGGTTTGCAGCAGTGTTCAGCTGGGTGGTACTTACAGATGGAAGCTAGGACCCAAAGGTTCCCGCTGAACATTAGACCTCAGGAGGTGATTGATGGCTGTTGTTGTCAGGAGGAAGCTCCTCATCAGAAAGCTGTTTCTGAAGCAGAAAAAACAAAGTTGTCAGTGTAAGCGCAGAGAAAACTGTTTAACAGTCGTTAATGAAAGAGTTTGCTCCTCACGAGCCAAAAGAGAAACTGAGGCCGGCTTTGATGAAGTGATTTAAACGTTTGTGTTCTGAGAGGAAAACAAACTGGAGCAGCCAGAGGAAACAGGGGCTGGAGGAAAATCTGTTTTAAATCCTGAGAGGAAATGTGATCCAGCAGGAAAACAATCAGAGCTGAGCTGAAGGAAGCTGCTTCACTGCAGCGTCCTGATGGAAATCTCGAGTCTTCAGCTGATCCGACGGCTTCTTTTAAACACTCTCCAGAGCGGTTTCCACGGTAACGTCACCTCCTAGCTAACATCCTCAGCAGATGTTGCTGCTGGCCTCAGCTCACATCTGGACATCTCATAGAAAACTTTACAGTCCTGCTTCATTGAAGGCTGCCCCGAGCTGATGTTTACCTGCTGGTTGTTTCTTCACGCCGCCGCATTCGCCACATTTCCTGTTCTGAGAAATCTCAGCAGGGTGCCAACACGAGGGTTTATCTTTCCCTCGCCATCACGCGCTGTCTGAGAATGTGTCAGTTTCCTCTCTTTATCACGGTAATAACCTCCACACATGACATATCTGGTTCTGTGGTGCAGGCGATAAACAGGAAGTACCCCAAACAAAACGCCATTGTCTGACCACAAGTTTATTTTATTCACTTTTATCTTTTTTTAAACTGTCTGCTTTCATAAACAGGAAGTCTGGGCCCAGGCGCTTCCTGTGGAAGCTCTGAGATACTGGCGCTCATCCTCAGAGTAGCTGATAGCCAATGGATTCCCAGATGGTCATGTGACCTGATGTTCAGGAAATCAGATTGAATGTGTTCTGATGTGGAACAGACTGACGTGTTTCTGAAGGCTGAAGCAGTGATGACGTTCATGCTTCCTCTGACATCAGCAGCCAATGACCTTCTTATCATGTGTCTGCAGTACACGAACACTGACCCCTGCAAACAGCTGTGGTGCAGCGACTACAACAACCCGTTCTACTGTAAGACCAAGAAAGGCCCGCCCCTCGACGGGACCAAGTGTGGGCCGGGGAAGGTGAGGACAGATCTAGTCTTACTGCTTCTATAGGACATGAAGAGGTAAGTAGCAGCCAGGTGTTGCTGTTCAAACACAGTTTGCAGGTCTGCAGTGTTCAGGTGTTAGCACAACGCTAAAGAGGAAAAACATCCCAGTGATCTCAGAGAAGCAGCTGCTGCCTCCCATCAGCCTGGGAACCTGAATAAGATCATTTCCTATTCTGCAGTGAAGAACATTATTCACAGTGCACGTCCCAAACGGCTCCATCAAAGACGGGCCTCAGTTAGAGGTCAAAGTTCATGACAGGGCAGGTAGAGACAGACTGAACAGGTACGGCTGGTTTGGTTAAAGCTGCAGGAGAAGGCCTACAGCTTCCTGTACTTCCTGTCTTTACGCTAATGCTAACTTCCTGTTGCAGCATTGTTTCAGAGGTTACTGCATGAAGCTGACCCCTAACCTTCTGAGACAAGATGGCGGCTGGGGGTCGTGGAGTCCATATGGCAGCTGCTCCCGGACATGTGGGGGCGGGGTCAGGTTTCGGACCAGACATTGTGACAACCCAATGTGAGTGAGCTGTCAGTTATGTGATGTCACATGTCAGGTGCACCAATCAGAAAGACTAACCCGTCGCTGTTCTCAGTCCAGCCAACGGGGGGCGCACCTGCTTCGGAAACACCTACGAGTTCCAGCTGTGCAGCCAAGAGAACTGCCCCCCACTGACCGACTTCAGGTGAGTGCTGTTGCCTGCAGGCCCCTCCCCCTTCCTCACACAGGTCAGCTGTGATGTTCTGATTGTTTCAGGGAGGATCAGTGCAAAGTCTGGAACCCTGTTTTTGAACACGAGGGACGGAAACACCACTGGCTGCCGTACCAACACCCTGACCGTGAGCGCACACACAAACACACACACAAACACACACACACTCACACACACACACACTCACACACAGATAAAGACACAAACACACACACACACACACAGATAAAGACACAAACACACACACACACAAACACACACACACACACACTCACACACTCACACACTCACACACAGATAAAGACACAAACACACACACACAAACACACACACACAAACACACACACACACACAGATAAAGACACAAACACACACACACAAACACACACACACAAACACACACACACACACAGATAAAGACACAAACATACACACACAAACACACACACACAAACACACACACACACACACACACAAACACACACAGATAAAGACACAAACACACACACACAAACACACACAGATAAAGACACAAACATACACACACACACACACACACACACACACACTCAAACACACACAGATAAAGACACAAACACACACACACAAACACACACAGATAAAGACACAAACATACACACACACACACACACACACACACACACACACAAACACACACAGATAAAGACACAAACACACACACACAAACACACACACACACACACACACAAACACACACAGATAAAGACACAAACACAAACACACACACACACACACACAGATAAAGACACAAACACAAACACACAAACACACACACACTCACACACTCACACACAGATAAAGACACAAACACAAACACACAAACACACAAACACACACACTCACACACAGATAAAGACACAAACACAAACACACAAACACACAAACACACACACTCACACACAGATGAAGACACAAACACAATATATATAAAATATAAAGCGCTTTGAGTGCTCGGACAGAGTAGAAAAGCGCTTTATAAGAACCAGTCCATTTACCATTTACAGATAAAGACACAAACACAATCACACACACTCACACACACACACAGATAAACACACACACACAGATAAACACACACACACACACACAAACACACACACAGATAAAGACACAAACACACACACACAGATAAAGACACAAACACACACACACAGATAAACACACACACACAGATAAACACACACACACACACACAAACACACACACAGATAAAGACACAAACACACACACACAGATAAAGACACAAACACACACACACAGATAAAGACACACACACACACTCACACACACACACACACAGATAAAGACACAAACACACACACACAGATAAAGACACACACACACACTCACACACAAACACACACCCACACACAGATAAACACAAACACACACACACAGATAAAGACACACACACACACTCACACACGCACACACACAGATAAAGACACAAACACACACACACAGATAAAGACACACACACACACTCACACACAAACACACACCCACACACAGATAAACACAAACACACACACACAGATAAAGACACACACACACACACAGACTCACACACACACAGCTCTTCTGGCTCCTGTCCACACAGAGCAGCAGGACGGTTCCTCTCTCCACTACAGCAGCGGTCTCCAACCTTTTTTGCGCCACGGACCGGTTTATGCCCGACAGTATTTTCATGGACCGGCCTTTAAGGTGTCGCGGATAAACACAACAAAATGAAACTAGTACCGGTAAAAAAGAAGATTTATTCATAACACACGTGAAAAGACCCAGGAAAACAGAGTTAGCGATAGAAACAATAACAAAATAACGCTGAAAACCGATAAAAACCCTGAAAACTATACATTTCACACCTGAGCTTCAACTCTCGCGGCCCGGTGCCAAACGACTCACGGCCCGGTACCGGTCCGAGGTGCGGGGGTTGGGGACCGCTGGTCTACAGTGAGGACGTTTCTGTTTCAGAGGACGTTGGTGGACAGATTTGTGCTCTGTGAGGACGCTGCAGGACAAACCTTTAAAGGCCTGTTTGGAGATTCAGACGAGGTTTCCAGCTTCAGATTTATAGTCTCGGAAACACGTTATGTAACTGAGGGTCCTCACAGAGACATAGAAACGAGTGTGTGTGTGTGTGTGTGTGTGCACATGTAAAAGTCATCAGTGAGGAATCTGCTGCTGGAGGAAAACTCTCCTCCTTTAACTCTTTAGTGTTGAGCAGATGTTAGCAGACGTTAGCAGACGTTAGCAGATGTTAGCAGACGTTAGCAGACGTTAGCAGACGTTAGCAGACGTTAGCAGATGTTAGCAGATGTTAGCAGATGTTAGCAGATGTTAGCAGATGTTAGCAGACGTTAGCAGACGTTAGCAGATGTTAGCAGACGTTAGCAGACGTTAGCAGACGTTAGCAGATGTTAGCAGACGTTAGCAGACGTTAGCAGATGTTAGCAGATGTTAGCAGACGTTAGCAGACGTTAGCAGATGTTAGCAGATGTTAGCAGATGTTAGCAGATGTTAGCAAACGTTAGCAGATGTTAGCAGATGTTAGCAGATGTTAGCAGATGTTTCCAGAATGATCTGAAGCTCCTGCACTGACTTGTTTGTGTGTCACAGCTGACGAGCGCTGCCGTCTGTACTGTCAGTCGAAGGAGACGGCGGCCGCAGTGTCAATGAAAAGAATGGTGCATGATGGGACGCCATGTTCCTATGACGACGTCTACAGTGTCTGCGTCCGAGGAGAGTGTGAGGTCTTTATTGTGTCTCAGTTTCTGTGTGTTGACCTCTGACTGAAGAACTGTGTCACGTTTTACTGTTTCAGTGAACTTTAATGTGGTCCTGACTTATTCCTCCTCTCCTCCTCTCCTCCTCTCCTCTCCTCCTCTCCTCTCCTCCTCTCCTGTCCTCCTCTCCTCCTCTCCTCTCCTCCTCTCCTCCTCTCCTCCTCTCCTCTCCTCCTCTCCTCTCCTCCTCTCCTCCTCTCCTCATCTCCTCTCCTCATCTCCTCCTCTCCTCTCCTCCTCTCCTCCTCTCCTCCTCATCTCCTCTCCTCTCCTCATCTCCTCTCCTCTCCTCTTCTCCTCCTCTCCTCCTCCTCCTCCTCTCCTCATCTCCTCCTCTCCTCTCCTCCTCTCCTCTCCTCCTCTCCTCATCTCCTCTCCTCATCTCCTCCTCTCCTCTCCTCCTCTCCTCTTCTCATCTCTTCTCCTCGTCTCCTCTCCTCCTCTCCTCCTCTCCTCTCCTCCTCTCCTCTCCTCCTCTCCTCCTCTCCTCCTCTCCTCTCCTCCTCTCCTCTCCTCCTCTCCTCCTCTCTTCTCCTCGTCTCCTCTCCTCCTCTCCTCCTCTCCTCCTCTCCTCTCCTCCTCTCCTCTCCTCCTCTCTCTCTCCTCTCCTCCTCTCCTGTCCTCCTCTCCTCATCTCCTCTCCTCCTCTCCTCTCCTCTCCTCCTCTCCTCCTCTCCTGTCCTCCTCTCCTCCTCTCCTCTCCTCCTCTCCTCCTCCTCCTCCTCTCCTCATCTCCTCCTCTCCTCTCCTCCTCTCCTCTCCTCTTCTCCTCATCTCTTCTCCTCTCCTCTCCTCTCCTCTCCTCCTCTCCTCTTCTCCTCATCTCTTCTCCTCATCTCCTCTCCTCCTCTCCTCCTCTCCTCATCTCTTCTCCTCCTCTCCTCTCCTCCTCTCCTCCTCTCCTCTTCTCCTCCTCCTCTCCTCCTCTCCTCTCCTCTTCTCATCTCTTCTCCTCTCCTCTCCTCTCCTCCTCTCCTCTTCTCCTCATCTCTTCTCCTCATCTCTTCTCCTCATCTCTTCTCCTCCTCTCCTCTCCTCTTCTCCTCCTCCTCTCCTCCTCTCCTCCTCTCCTCATCTCCTCTCCTCCTCTCCTCTCCTCCTCTCCTCTCCTCCTCTCCTCCTCTCCTCTCCTCATCTCCTCGTCTCCTCTCCTCTCCTCCTCTCCTCCTCTCCTCCTCTCCTCATCTCCTCTCCTCATCTCCTCGTCTCCTCTCCTCCTCTCCTCTTCTCCTCCTCCTCTCCTCCTCTCCTCTCCTCCTCTCCTCTTCTCCTCCTCCTCCTCTCCTCCTCTCCTCCTCTCCTCTCCTCCTCTCCTCCTCTCCTCATCTCCTCTCCTCATCTCCTCTCCTCATCTCCTCGTCTCCTCTCCTCTCCTCCTCTCCTCCTCTCCTCCTCTCCTCATCTCCTCTCCTCATCTCCTCGTCTCCTCTCCTCCTCTCCTCTTCTCCTCCTCCTCTCCTCCTCTCCTCCTCTCCTCTCCTCCTCTCCTCTTCTCCTCCTCCTCTCCTCCTCTCCTCCTCTCCTCTCCTCCTCTCCTCTCCTCCTCTCCTCCTCTCCTCTCCTCCTCTCCTCCTCTCCTCCTCTCCTCATCTCCTCTCCTCATCTCCTCGTCTCCTCTCCTCTCCTCCTCTCCTCCTCTCCTCATCTCCTCTCCTCATCTCCTCGTCTCCTCTCCTCCTCTCCTCTTCTCCTCCTCCTCTCCTCTCCTCCTCTCCTCTTCTCCTCCTCCTCTCCTCCTCTCCTCCTCTCCTCATCTCCTCTCCTCCTCTCCTCTCCTCCTCTCCTCCTCTCCTCCTCTCCTCATCTCCTCTCCTCATCTCCTCGTCTCCTCTCCTCTCCTCCTCTCCTCCTCTCCTCATCTCCTCTCCTCATCTCCTCCTCTCCTCTCCTCCTCTCCTCTTCTCCTCCTCCTCTCCTCCTCTCCTCCTCTCCTCTCCTCTTCTCATCTCTTCTCCTCTCCTCTCCTCTCTTCCTCTCCTCTTCTCCTCATCTCTTCTCCTCATCTCCTCTCCTCATCTCTTCTCCTCATCTCCTCTCCTCCTCTCCTCCTCTCCTCCTCTCCTCTCCTCATCTCCTCTTCTCTTCTCCTCTCCTCCTCTCCTCCTCTCCTCTCCTCATCTCCTCATCTCCTCTCCTCATCTCCTCATCTACTCATCTCCTCATCTTCTCTCCTCTCCTCCTCTCCTCCTCATCTCCTCTCCTCATCTTCTCCTCTCCTCTCCTCTTCTCCTCCTCTCCTCATCTTCTCCTCATCTCCTCTCCTCTCCTCCTCTCCTCCTCTCCTCCTCTCCTCTTCTCCTCTCCTCTCCTCCTCTCCTCCTTTCCTCATCTCCTCTCCTCCTCTCCTCTCCTCCTCTCCTCATCTCCTCTCCTCCTCTCCTCTCCTCCTCTCCTCCTCTCCTCATCTCCTCCCCTCCTCTCCTCCTCTCCTCATCTCTTCTCCTCTCCTCCTCTCCTCTCCTCCTCTCCTCCTCTCCTCCTCTCCTCATCTCTTCTCCTCTCCTCTCCTCTCCTCCTCTCCTCCTCTCCTCATCTCTTCTCCTCGTCTCCTCTCCTCCTCTCCTCCTCTCCTCCTCTCCTCTTCTCCTCTCCTCTTCTCCTCTTCTCCTCATCTCTTCTCCTCGTCTCCTCTCCTCCTCTCCTCCTCTCCTCTTCTCCTCCTCCTCTCCTCCTCTCCTCTTCTCCTCTCCTCCTCTCCTCCTCTCCTCTTCTCCTCATCTCTTCTCCTCATCTCCTCTCCTCCTCTCCTCCTCTCCTCATCTCTTCTCCTCATCTCCTCTCCTCCTCTCCTCCTCTCCTCGTCTCCTCTCCTCATCTCCTCTCCTCCTCTCCTCGTCTCCTGCAGCACGTTGGCTGTGATGGTCAGATTGCTTCAGACAAGCAGGAGGACCGATGTGGAGTGTGTGGAGGAGATAACTCCAGCTGTAAGATCGTCAAAGGAAACTTCACCCGCAGCACCAAGAAACAAGGTGAACCGAGTTCTGGTTTTAAGCCTCCACTTTAGCTCCGCCTTCTGTCAGTACAGTGACGTCACAGCAGCCATGCTATTGGTCACATGACGTCATTAAAAATGCTCCAAAGGGCTCCAACAGCCCAGAGGCTGGTCCAGAGGTCCGGTTCAGGTCAATCTTACAGACAACTAGCAGCTGCAGCCACCTGTCAGTCAAAGAGGCCACGCCCACAATAATGCAGACTTTAAGCCTTAAAATAATTTAAACAGGTGAGCTACAAACAGGTTTAAATATCCGTGTGGAACAGAACAGTCCGTGTATCCGGCTGTAAACATGTTTATTTTAACATGGGAGTCTATGAGGACTGACTCACCGCTGCCTCTGCTGGACACCAGAGGAACTGCAGGTAGGTTGGAAGTTTATCTGGACCAGGCTGGTGGTTCAGATGTTTGTTCACACCCTCCTGATGTTTCCTGCTGCATGAATCCTGATCCTGATTGGACGGTTCATTATTGGATGATTATTGTTTCCAGGTTACCTGAAGATCCTGGAGATCCCCAAAGGAGCTCGACACCTGCTGATCCAGGAGTTCAAGGGGACTCCTCACATCCTGGGTAAGAATCCAGAACGCATACGGATTTCCTATTTTTCTTTGGTCTTCCTGAAACACCCTGTCTTTCTGTTTCCTGCTACAGCCATGAAGAACCAGGACACGGGTCATCTCTTCCTCAATGACGAACACGAGCTCCCAGAATCCAGAGCGGTGATTGAAAAGGGCGTGGCCTGGGAGTACAGGAACACTGAAGAGGAAGAGGAGGAGTCTATCCAAACCACCGGGCCGCTGAAGTATGGAGTCGTGCTCATGGTAAGTCCGTCGGTGTGTGAAGCCCAGAGTGTGTCTAACACAAACCAGAACTACCAACGCTGTCTCCTGCCCGTCAGGTCCGTTCTCATGGCGACTCAAAGGTGACGGTGTCCTATAAGTACATCATCCAGGATCGCCTGCGGTCCTCGCTGGAGTCCAACTTGGTGCAGGAGGACGCCATCTTCTACGAGTGGGCCCTGAAGAAGTGGTCGCACTGCTCCAAACCCTGTGGAGGAGGTACCTGAGAATCCCCAAACATTAGAACTGCAACTCCTCGATACTCCATCATCCATCTTCTACACCTTTGCACATGCGCGGTACGGATCAGGACTCCCTGATCCGTACCGCGCATGTGCAAAGTCGGACCTCCGTTTGCGAGGTGCGTCTGCAGGATGGAGAGGGCGGGGAAGTCTCTGGCTGGAGCAGCGTCTAATAACCAACTCGCAAAATAAAACAAAATAAAAACAAAACAACAAACACGAAAACACCAGACATCATGATACAGACTTAATAATAATAATAATTTGCTCGGTGCTGAAGTCAAAGTAAACTTTATTGTCATCTCCGCTACAGACAGTCCAGTTTATAGAGAGACGAGACGACGAGGCTCCAGTTACAGCAGCGCAAGTAAACAAACAATAAATATAAGAAGAGTAAGAAAATAAATATACACGTTAGGACTCGGGGTAAAGGATCAATAACAATTTAACATTTATAATTTACAGTTTGATGATTTAAAGTCTCACACAACCCGTCGAAAGGGAGGGGCTTCTTCCAAATAGAGCACATTTCATTCATAATGATGTAAAGCCAAGCCCATCATGTATTCATGATTTGAATCCTGGGTTGTGTGAAATCTCAGAAATAAACCTTAGACAAAGTGAATCTGTGAACTAAGGTGTAGGTGTGTTAGGTCATGTTGTGGTGATCCTCGAGTTGAGATGGGTGTTCATACTGGAGTACAAAATTAAAACCAAGATGGACAAGAAAAGTTCAAAGTCATCAGGTGCTCAGTTTAGAAAAAAGAGAAAAGAAGAGGAGGAGAAACGAGCAACAGATGCAGGTAAGCAGATGTGTGATTGGATGATGGCAGGTCATCCTGAACCAATCAGAGTCAGAATACTTTATAAGGAAATTATGTGGGTCACAGCTGCTCCAAGAAGAAATGGTAAAAATAGCAACAGTAACAAACTAAACTCCAAACAATATGTTACAGATTTTAATATTAATGAGTCATTGTTGATTTGTCCTGTTCTTATTGTGTGATGAACTATGATGGCTGTTTGGTGGCTGTTTGCATACTATGCATACTCTCTCTCTCCTCATATGTGTGTGTTTCTCTGGTGAATTTCGACAACAGTTTTATGTTAATGTACAATCCTTAATATGTTTTATGCGTGTGTGTGTGTGTGTGTGTGTGTTTGGTTGGGGGGGGGGGGGGGGGTGGTAGGCTAGGACCACCACTGACTGTCATGTGTCCTTGTCTTCAGGAAAACAGTACACCAGGTTCGGCTGCAGGAGGAAGGCTGATGGGAAAATGGTTCAGAGGATGTTTTGCTCCAACATCAGCAAACCGAGAGCCATCAGCCGCAGCTGTAACCCCGAGGCCTGCAGCCCGGCACGGTAACACGCTACACGTGACACGCCCACAGTCACCCAATCCTTTTTCTTCTTTTGATGCATGTCTTCCCCTCAGCTGGGTGACCGGAGACTGGGAGGACTGCAGCTCCTCCTGCGGTCAGACTGGGTGGCGGCGTCGCTGGGTGAACTGCCTGCAGAACTCCTCCAGGGGGCAGCAGCGGCGCTCTGTGCATAGCAGGCTCTGTGGCGATGACCGACCAGAGACTAAACAACCCTGTAACCGCTTCCCCTGCCCCGCTGTGTGGAGAGCCGGGCCCTGGACTCCGGTATGAAGTTTATCAGGAGTTGCACATGTCCACAGATCAATACCTGATCAGCCTGATCGATCCCTCTGTGTGCGCAGTGTTCGGTCTCATGTGGGAACGGGACTCAGGAGCGTCAGGTCGCGTGCTCCGATCCCGAGAGTTCAGCCGGAAACTGCAGCGAGCCTCGGCCAATCACGACACGCACCTGCCTGGCTCCGCCCTGCGGTGGTAGGCGCTGACCAGTCGTGTACCGTACATTTGTTGCAATGAGGAAAAAGATGCTGGGAATTATAGTGCTGCTGCTCTCCCTGCAGGTGACCAGAAGAACGCCATCATTCAGTGGCTGTCCAGGTCCAACCCCAGCTTCCCGGCTCCAAAGATCTCTTCAAGTAAAGCGACTCCTGCTCTGTCTGCTGTCTGTCTTTATGTCCTCGTCTTCTTCTCTTGCTTCCTGAACGTTGTGGTCTGAGTCTGAGGGTTTCTGTTGTTTGCTGAGAATCAATGCTGCCCTGTGGTCGGTGTCTCAGGTCAGTCAGGTCCCACACCTCCAGACTCCAAGCGCTTTACTCGTCCCTAAGGACCCCAAAGCGCTTTACACATCCAGTCATCCACCCATTCACACACTGGTGATGCAGCAACATTGTAGCCACAGCCACCCTGGGGCGCACTGACGGAGGCGAGGCTGCCGGACACTGGCGCCACCGGCCCCTCTGACCACCACCAGTAGGCAACGGGTGAAGTGTCTTCCCCAAGGACACAACGACCGAGACTGTCCAAGCCGGGGCTCGAACCAGCAACCTTCCAATTACAAGACGAACTCCCAACTCTTGAGCCACGATCGCCCCAACCAGCTTCTTCACCTGGACCAGTCAGGCTGTTAACAAACACTACCTGCCCACCATTGTGAGCCATGAGTAACCCTCATCACTCAGGACACTCACAGATTCAGTTCAGTCCAAGTCCTTCCTTTGCACCACTTCAAAGCTCTTTCGCACTTTCAGTCCCCTTCTCTCATTTTTGAATACATTTCTCCTGTTTGCTTATAGTCTATCACAGTTTCTGCTTTGTGTCTTTCTGCTGTGTCACATCTCTGAGGATCACACTAACCCATCAAACCACTGAAGTAAAACTTCTAGCTGAGGTCTTATGTGTCAGGATTCACACCGTCCTACTGTTCTGTCTGTAGGGCAGCCGTGCCGCGGCGACCGCTCGGCGTTCTGTCGAATGGAGGCGCTGAGTCGGTACTGCTCCATCATCGGATACCGCCAGATGTGCTGCAAGTCCTGCAGTGAGGATAACTTCAACAATGCCACGAAATCCAGAGTCTCCAGCAACTTCAGTGGCACCATCACACCGACGGAGAGCAGCAGGTCAGACATGACAACAACAGGAATGTTAGAAAGATATAGTTGAGTCCCAAACACGGGAAAACCAGTCAGACAGACGTGTGATACATCGACAAAGCTGCAAATAAAAGTGTAAAGCAGGAGTGAGCTGACCGTGAAACTGCTGTTTTACACTGAAGTGTTCATTTACAGCAGGAAGCAGGGGCGGGATGAGGGCGGGGCATAGACCTGAACTCTGTTTTTGTCTTTTTAGTTCTTGGAGGTTGACCACAGAGACATCAGCGCTCACCTCCACCTGGTCCGACAGCGGCCATGCCATCAGTGATGTCTTTCGTGACATTGTCACCACCACCCCGACGCGCAGCTTCACTGTAACTCCGCCCCCAACCGGACGGAGCACCAGTGACTTTGTCTACGTGGATTATGATGAGTACAGCGAGTACGCTTCCTACGAGGATTCCTCCGGTCTGGAGCTTCCGGGTACTCCAACCACCGCTGACAGTAAAACTGTTACCACACCAACTGCTCCACACGTGTTCAGGAAGAATTCTCCCACAATGCCCCCTGCTGCAGTTACCATGGAGACGGTTGACCAAACGCCGGCGCCGGTTTGGACTCTTGCCATCCCAGAGTTCTCCACCACATCGTCGCCTGATCCTGGTGACAACACCACATCCTCAGGAGGGCGGAGCCTCCAAAGTCAAGTCAACCTGACCGAAGCTGAACCGGCGCCACCTTCATCGTCCTTCCTCTCGCTACCAAAGAAAGAGAACAACTCGGTGGACGAGGTCCAGTACCAGATCGTCGGACTTGACAGCGACGTTAGCCGAGGACAGCAGAATTACTTTGTGCCGCGGATGCCTCAGGTCCACGAGCGAACGCATAACAAACGCATCCAGCAGCTGCTGAACGAGAAACGACGGCAAAGCCGCATCAGAGCGAGCCGGAGTGACAGGAAGCACTGAGCGCAGAGTTCCCCTGGCCATTTGCTCGTCCCCACACGTGCGACGTCGCACTTCCTGCTAACGCTAATGAGAAACAGACTGAAACAACCCGTGCTCGGAGCGGCCTTCGTCCACGAGAGGCGTGGACTCGACCCTCAGAAGGCCCCGGGTCTGTTTCACCATCATGTTTGTACCAATAATCCTGTTTCTGAATAAAGTCTCATCCAGCTGCTGCTGTGCCTCTGAATCATGAACATCTGGATCACGTTCACGCTTTCTGGTGTCAGGAACATTTCGTGCTTTTGTCTTCTCTGAAACTCGACTGATGATTTCTGTTTGTGAAGTCAAAATAAAACCCAGCCCTGTGTTAACAAAATAAAAGCAGTGAATCCTTTAATAGAAACCGAGAGCACAGGAACAAACTGATCAGTGTTATTGATTAACAGTGTCTCATGCTGTTCGCTCTGAGCTGAGACCTGATGTTTCCTTGGTGTTGATCTCAGCGTCTGTTTTGTGTTTTGGTGTCATGAGGCTGCAGATGCTTGCAGTGAAGGTGTGGCCTGTTGTCAGGTCAGTCTGGAGCCGTGCTGCTGGAGTGGGAGCAGATGTTGCTCCTGCACCTGCAGATATGGTTCAGCATTGACCTTCACAGAGGTGCACCATAGACTTTGTGTGCAGGAGTCTAACCGTTCAGTGTTTGAGCTGCTGTCTGATGTCGGTGCTGGTTAAATCGTCCTGTGGGACGCGTGCAGCTTCAGGATCAGATCTGTTTGTGTCTTCAGGCTGTCGCAGATATTTTTCTGCCGGTAAACGCTCCTCCAGCTGCAGTCTGTGGGACACCAAACTGAATCCAGATCAGATGAATAGCTTCGTGTTTGGGAGCGCTCAGTGGAAAAAGCTGACTGCTTTGAAAACACGTCACACATGGTTCGACTTTCTGTGTTTGTTCCTCCGTCTCCTCCAGAAAACAATCAAAACATAAAAACCCGCTCGCGGCTCAAACGAGACTAAACTGTGAGTAAATGTGTTCTCAGAGCAGCGTGAGTCATTTCATCTGCAGGACGATGAAGAACATCAGCCTGGGAACAGATGTCAGACACAAACAGCCCACAAACCCAAATATAACAGAAGAAACACAGAAACAGAAAAAATGAGTTAGAAACACATCCCTCCTCTTTCTACCAGAAGGTAAAAATCACTCAGAGCAGTCACGTGTCCGTCCACTGTTCACCAGTTTATCCCCAACATGAAGCTGTGGTTCCCAGACTGCTGAGACTGGGCAGCTCTGCAGAGAGAAGACCTCCACCAGAGCATCCCCAACCACAGACAGGAACTCCACCCTGTCCTGATCCGACCCTCCGTCAGACAGTCATCTCAGTGTGGAGGAGCAGACTCCTCTTCATCTCTGGGAGACGGCTGATGTCACTGCTGACATCAATGCTGACATCACTGCTGACATCACTGCTGACATCACTTGTAGTGTTGCCAGCTCTTCACCTACCCAGTAACAGATACTGTGGTGTGCCACGGCCGGCTGGGTGAAGTGTAAATATGTCTGCTCATATTCTTATAACACAGTAAAATGTCGACCATCGTCTTTGTCTACTATATTTTGCAGACGAAGCGTTGCAGGACTCTCCAGACCACAGCCGGAGCTTCACACTGACTCACAAAACAAGTCAGTGTTTTCAAAAATGGAGTTCAAGTTATTTTCACTTCAATTGGTGTTAACACACTCCACAGGTCATGAACAGGATGTCTGTCATTTTCACTGTAAGTGGGCTAAAGCACTTAAACTAACATAAATGCTGTAATTTGATTCTTTTAATAAACCGTGTAACTTGGATGGATGTGATGCTGGCGTGACCACAGTGCACACGTGTGATGTTGCTCACAGTGTCCAAGCTCAGGAGTTTGTGTGTTCGCTCACACACATGAAACATTAGAGGGAACTGCTCACCGCCTGTCTGATTCCTGCTGATCCTATCATCTCTGATATTAACATGAAGACGTGACTAACTGATCTCTTTGTAGCTGATAACTGATTGATGATCAGAGTGCTTCACAGGGGGTCTGGGGAACACTGGAGCCACTGGTCTTACTGGAAATCACTGACACTACCTGGGAGAGTTTCCCTGTGAGGGAAGCTGGCAGCGCCCCCTGCTGGTCAGAGCAACATCACACACCTGCTGACTGATGTGTGGATATCAGTCTAATCTGCAGTGAAACAGCAGCTCAGGTTCATTTAAAGTAAAATATATCTGTGCTTAAAGGTGTTTTTCACCATTATGGATCATTAAAATAGCAAAATCTTGTGTAATTGAGTTATTTGACATATGATTTGAGATACTTTGTGAATTTATTTAAGAGCTAACTGTTTGTAATAAACAACCAGAGAAACCACTCAAAATAGTGTCTGCCTGTCAGGATAAACTCGGGATTGAATGTTGCTCCTGTCAGGATAAACTCGGGATTGAATGTTGCTCCTGTCAGGATAAACTCGGGGTTGAATGTTGCTCCTGTCAGGATAAACTCGGGGTTGAATGTTGCTCCTGTCAGGATAAACTCGGGGTTGAATGTTGCTCCTGTCAGGATAAACTCAGGGCTGCAGTGACACTCCTCCGTCCTTGACAGGAAGCTAAGATGGCGGCCGCCGTGGTGAGGAGTCTGGGCTCCGCTTTGGGTAAAAACCTCCGAGAGATCCGCCTGCATCTCTGCCAGACCTCCGCGGCCAGTAAGGGGGCCAGGTGAGCTCAGAGCCGGCCTGCTGAGGCGAGAAGAGCCGGTGATGGTTTTACAGAGCGGTCCTTAGCGAAGGACAGCTAACAGCTAGCGGCTAACAGCTAGCGGCTAACAGCGTCGCGGACTCGGGTTGACAGTGAGAGGTTTGACTCACATCTGGACAGAAGCTCTGGCTCCTGCAGATGTTCAGCTGTGAGTCTTATGTAGTTCATGTTCCAGATGTTTGTTCATGGTGGAGACCTCTGAGTCTGCGCAGTGACACACACCTGAGCCGGCCACTCGGGATCCATGATCACAGTATGACTGTGACCGTGTGACCCCACAGGACCACAGACAGATGAAGGAGATTTCATCATCATCATCGTCACGCTGTGATTGGCTGAGGAGAGAGAGCTGACCTGCAGCAGGAGTCAGGTTATGGAGGAGACGAGGAGCTGGAGGTCAGATTAAGGAGCTCCTTCATCTCCTCGCTGCCCATTAGCAGGGACTGACCCTTCAAAATAAGAGCACGCAGACTGTTGGTAATCTGGTCATGTGAGGGAAACACTGACACGTGACAGAGTATTGATTTATGGATCAATCCGTTCATTAGTAACAGAATAATGACGAGCAGATGAATAAACAGCGGCCATGTTGTTGTTGTAGTTCACCTGCAGGTTCAGGGTCTGACTGAACGTCCCACAGAGGACACGTCTGATGAGCGGACGCCGCGGCGTACGTTGATTAGTGTCATCTACGCTGTCACTGTTTATGTCTCTGTGACGACATCACTTCCTGTGGGATTAATAAACAGAGTTGTTCAGGTGAAACTCAGACAGGTGAGGCTCCTGCTGTGAGGTCACAGGTCAGCTGACCTCCCCCCCTCCCCCCTGTGTTTCAGAGAGTTTGTGGAGCAGAACTACGTGACCCTGAAGAGGTCCAACCCGGAATTCCCCATCCTGATCCGGGAGTGTTCTGGAGTCCAGGCCCGGCTCTGGGCCCGATACGGTGAGCCCCCCTCACGCTCCGCATCATGTCACCTGTGTATTGACCTGTTATTGATCCCTGTCTCTGTTCAGATTTTGGGAAAGAGACGAGCGTCTCCGTGGAGAACATGTCAGCTGATCAGGTGGCCAAAGCTCTGCAGACTCTGGCTCAGTCCAAGCCCTGACCCCCGTCTGAGCCTGCAGTGGTTCAGTCCAAGCCCTGACCCCCGTCTGAGCCCGCAGTGGCTCAGTCCAAGCCCTGACCCCCGTCTGAGCCCGCAGTGGTTCAGTCCATTCACTCGCCTGTTTTTGTTTCTGTAAATGTGCTGATGTGAATAAAGTGAACATGTGAAGGTCTCTGTTTACTGTGAGGTCACTGGGAGGGCTTCTGTGGGTTTACTGGGAGTTTACTGACACATCCAAAGTCTTTCCTGAGTTAAAGTCAGATTATTTCACAGGCTGTTTATGTTGAAATTAGCAATAAGAAGTTTAATTTGCTCTTAGTGGGTTTAAAACGAGTTTCCTGGGAGCATTTAACTGGATTTCAGATATTTTTACTCTGAGTGTATAAATGTACAGGAAACTAACTGATATTTTAGGAGGATCACGTAGTTTAACTGGTTTTAAGGTTTCTTAATGGGAACAGACTCGGTTTCATTGCCTCTTGGCAGGTTTATGTGGTTTTACTGGATTTAGAGGGTTTGTGTGGGTCTGACTGGTTTAGATGGTTCAGGCTCAGTGAAACAAACACTTTGCTGGTTATCTGGAGTTTGTTGAGTGAAGCTGTGTGAGTCCTGAAGGTGGCGCAGCAGCGAGCACCAGCTGGTCCTGGAGAGCCTTCAGCTGTGGCTCTGCTGGCCTGCGGGGGGCGCTGTGAGCCAGAGAAACAACACGTGACCGGGCAGGAGAGCTGCGGTGCTTCAGTGTGTGAGCTGTGAATAAAAACCTCAGTGACGCAGAACAAACCTTTCCTCCATCAAATCAAAGAACTCCTTATTTAAACTACATGAACATGATCTTTAAACACAGACTGTATTTTATTATAACTTTATTATTTTTTATTTCCTATTTTCAACTCATTTTAACCGGATTTGTACAATTTTGTTGTGTTTTTTTATCTTGCGGTGTTCGCCGCTGTCTGTCCTGCGGTGTCTCCTCTCCTCCTGCAGGTGGTGCTGTGTCTGTTCGCTAAAACGGACGTGACGTCACAGCACCGTAGCTCTGCTCACAGCTAACTCGGAGCTTGGCTGGAGCAAAGAGACCCGCAGCAGCTCAGAGAAACCCGAACACCGAGCCTCAGTTTGTCCCTGTGACCGGACTGTGCCGGATTCAGACCGCAGGAGAAGCAGCTGCCCGCAGAGATGCCTGAAAGTAAGCGTTAGCTCCTCATGTTAGCATGCTAACAGTCATTTTACGGGCTGTTAGCCGTTAGCCGTTAGCTGTTTGTTTACTTAAAAACAGATGCAATAAAAACAGCAATTATTCGATACATTATTGAAATAAACACGGCTTTGGGAGCATGAGTGCTGAACTGGACCGAACAGTTGAACTGAAAAAGCCTCTGACAGCAGCTATTAGCCAAGCTTCTCTCACTGCGCCACACCAGACTCCGCTCACACTTCTGCCGCTTTAAAGCTGCCTTGCTCCGTCTGTTGAGAGGTTGTTAGTTAAACTGTAGCACAGGGAAGGAGTCCCTCTACACATCGGCCAAGCCGGTTTATGTCGAAATCAAAGAGTTTCCATGAACTCTGCAGTTATTTGTTTAAGTGTAAAACAGGGAACATATAAGGAGCAGAGCAGCTCCCAGCTGTGTCCTTTTACATGAGGCGCCCCTGCTGTCTGCCTGTGCTCTCACATCTGTCTGTCTTTCAGCTGAGACGTACTCCAACCCTCTGGCTCCTGAGGGCCACGACATGGACGACCACCGAGCGGCAGCTCAGTGAGTCACACACACACTGATCACACTCCTCACTGCTGCTGTGTTACTGTGTATTTCTTTGTTTTAATGTGTGTGTGTCCATCTGTCCTCAGGTCCAAACTGACCAACGATGACTTCAGGAAGCTGCTGATGACGCCGCGGGCAACGCCCTCCTCGGCCCCACCCTCCAAGTCCAGACATCATGAGTGAGTGATGTCACGGAGAGAGCAGACGGGTGTTTACTCGCAGCACAGCTGACACGTCTGTGTTTTTAATTTCCCAGAATGCCGAGGGACTACAACGAGGATGAGGACCCCGCAGCGAGGAGGAGAAAGAAGAAGAGGTGGGTGCTGATTGGACGCTACATCAGAAAACTGCAGGTCAAAGGTCACCTGGCCTCCACAGAGCTGATAGCTCGCTGAGTGAAAGATGGCAGCTGGGCGCATCACAGGACTGTTAACATTAGCCGGGATTATGACGGGATTGTGGAAACACGGGAATGTTCTGGAAGGAAAGGAATTTTCACAACATTTAAGAGTTTTTTATTAGTAATGATAAAAAGCCTGGACAGACGTTTTCCCCTGTGATGTGCACGAGAGCGTTAAATATGTCGACACATACAGCAGTCACAGCACTCAGGGTCTCAGACGGCGCCGCTCTGACCCTCAAATGCACGTTATTGATTATTGATCAGCTGTGTTTTGGTTGCAGTTACTATGCGAAGCTGCGTCAGCAGGAGATGGAGCGTGAGCGCGAGCTCGCCGAGAAGTACCGAGACCGAGCGAGAGAGCGGCGAGATGGCGTCAACAAGGACTACGAGGAGACCGAGCTCATCAGCACTACGGCAAACTACCGAGCCGTCGGGCCGACCGCCGAGGCGTGAGTACCATCGATGACCCCAACATGGCCGCGCCGAGAGGAACGGGTCATTATCACTCTAACTAAACTCTGATCATTCACCTGTGTGTGTGTGTGTGTGTGTGTGTGTGTGTGTGTGCGTGTGTGTCTGTGTGTGTGCGTGTCTGTGTGTGCGTGTGTGTGCGTGTCTGTGTGTGTGTGTGTGCGTGTCTGTGTGTGTGCGTGTCTGTGTGTGCGTGTGTGTGCGTGTCTGTGTGTGTGTGTGTGCGTGTGTGTGTGTGTGTGTGTGCGTGTGTCTGTGTGTGTGTCTGTGTGTGCGCGTGTGTCTGTGTGTGTGCGTGCGTGTGTGTGTCTGTGTGTGTGTGTGTGTGTGTGCGTGTCTGTGTGTGTGTGTGTGTGTGCGTGTGTCTGTGTGTGTGTCTGTGTGTGCGCGTGTGTCTGTGTGTGTGTGCGTGCGTGTGTGTGTCTGTGTGTGTCTCAGCGATAAGTCGGCAGCAGAGAAGCGGCGTCAGTTGATCCAGGAGTCCAAGTTCTTGGGAGGTGACATGGAGCACACTCACTTGGTGAAAGGTCTGGACTTCGCCCTGCTGCAGAAGGTCAGAGGTCGCGGTCGTCTGGATAACCTGTGCGGGTGTGTTACCTGCTCAGCTGTTTACCTGTGTGTGTGTTACAGGTGAGAGCTGAGATCACCAGCAAGGAGAAGGAAGAAGAAGACATGATGGAGAAGGTCCAGAAAGAAGCCAAGTAAGGAAACACGGAGCAGAGCTGCAGCCCTGTGATCAGAACCTCACCTGCCTCTGTGACCTTTGACCCCTCACCTGTCTGTCTGTGTGACCTTTGACTCCCGCACCTATCGGTCTGTGTGACCTTTGACCCTCATCTTTCTGTGTGGCCTTTGACCCCCTCACCCATCTGTGTGACCTTTGACCCCCTCACCCATCTGTGTGACCTTTGACCTCTAATCTGTCTGTCCCTGTGACTTTTGATCCCTTGCCTGTCTCTGTGTGACCTTTGACCCTCATCTTTCTGTCTGACCTTTGACCCCCCCCTTTTTAATTGTCTATGTGACCTTTGACCTCCGCACCCTTCTGTGTGGCCTTTGACCCCCTCACCCATCTGTGTGAACTTTGACCCCAATCTATCTCTATATGACCTTTGACCTCTAATCAGTCTGTCCCTGTGACCTTTGATCCCTTGCCTGTCTCCGTGTGACCTTTGACCCCTCCCCTGTCTGTCAGGAAGGACGTGGAGCCCGAGGAGAAGATGGAGTTTAAGACTCGTCTGGGTGAGTCGTGTTTTCTGGAGGGTGTGGATGTGGGGGAGGAGGTGAGGGAACAGTGAATGTTGTGAGTCACGAATTTTCAGGAATAAAGGAGGATCGTCTCCGGATCAAACGGAATCTTTTTAGAACAACGTGAATATTTTGGTTGGAGAAATCATGTAAACGTGAATGTTGAACGCGGCGTTCCCGGTGTCTCCATGTTCGCTCAGGCAGGAACATCTACCGCGTGGTGTTCAGGTCCGGCGTGGCCGAGAGGAACGAGCTCTTCCTGCCCGGCAGGATGGCGTACGTGGTCGACCTGGACGACGAGTTCACCGACACTGACATCCCCACCACGCTGATCCGCAGCAAGGCGGACTGTCCCAGCATGGAGGTGAGGGAGA
>NC_142113.1:34452500-34465000 GCF_056152115.1 Neolamprologus brichardi | reverse complement strand
TGTGTTTATAGTGTATGTTTATAGTGTGTGTTTATAGTGTGTGTTTATAGTGTGTGTTTATAGTGTGTGTGTGTGTGTTTATAATGTGTGTGTGTTTATAGTGTGTGTTTATGTGTGTGTGTTTATAGTGTGTGTTTATAGTGTGTGTTTATAGTGTGTGTTTATAATGTGTGTGTGTTTATAGTGTGTGTTTATAGTGTGTGTGTGTTTATAGTGTGTGTTTATAGTGTGTGTGTGTTTATAGTGTGTGTTTATAGTGTGTGTGTGTGTTTATGATGTGTGTGTGTTTATAGTGTGTGTGTGTGTTTATGATGTGTGTGTGTTTATAATGTGTGTGTGTTTATAGTGTGTGTTTATAGTGTGTGTTTATAATGTGTGTTTATAGTGTGTGTTTATAGTGTGTGTGTGTTTATAGTGTGTGTTTATAGTGTGTGTTTATAGTGTGTGTGTGTGTTTATAATGTGTGTGTGTTTATAATGTGTGTGTGTTTATAGTGTGTGTTTGTAGTGTGTGTGTGTGTGTTTATAATGTGTGTGTGTTTATAATGTGTGTGTGTGTTTATAATGTGTGTGTTTATAGTGTGTGTGTGTGTTTATAATGTGTGTGTGTTTATAGTGTGTGTGTGTGTTTATAATGTGTGTGTGTTTATAATGTGTGTGTGTTTATAGTGTGTGTTTGTAGTGTGTGTGTGTGTGTTTATAATGTGTGTGTGTGTTTATAATGTGTGTGTTTATAGTGTGTGTGTGTGTTTATAATGTGTGTGTGTTTATAGTGTGTGTTTATAGTGTGTGTGTGTTTATAATGTGTGTGTGTTTATAGTGTGTGTTTATAGTGTGTGTGTGTTTATAGTGTGTGTGTGTTTATAGTGTGTGTTTATAGTGTGTGTGTGTTTATAGTGTGTGTTTATAATGTGTGTGTGTTTATAGTGTGTGTGTGTTTATAATGTGTGTGTGTTTATAATGTGTGTGTGTTTATAGTGTGTGTTTATAATGTGTGTGTGTTTATAGTGTGTGTTTATAATGTGTGTGTGTTTATAATGTGTGTTTATAGTGTGTGTGTTTATAATGTGTGTGTGTTTATAATGTGTGTGTGTTTATAGTGTGTGTTTATAATGTGTGTGTGTTTATAATGTGTGTTTATAGTGTGTGTGTTTATAATGTGTGTGTGTTTATAATGTGTGTGTGTTTATAGTGTGTGTTTATAATGTGTGTGTGTTTATAATGTGTGTGTGTTTATAATGTGTGTTTATAATGTGTGTGTGTTTATAATGTGTGTTTATAGTGTGTGTGTTTATAATGTGTGTGTGTTTATAATGTGTGTGTGTTTATAGTGTGTGTTTATAATGTGTGTGTGTTTATAATGTGTGTTTATAGTGTGTGTGTTTATAATGTGTGTGTGTTTATAATGTGTGTTTATAGTGTGTGTGTTTATAATGTGTGTGTGTTCCAGTATCTTCGAGGACATCGGGGACTATATCCCGTCCGCCAAACCCACCAAAGAGAAAGAGCGTCACCGGGACAGAGACCGGGAGCGTGACCGTGACGACGACACCAAGAGCCGCAGACACACCTACTTCGAGAAACCGCGAGGCGACGAGCACCAGGTGATGTAGGGGGGCGGGGCTTGTTTGTGCTTGGTTTACCTGTGTGGTTCTAACTGTGTGTGTCTCTGCAGGTGATGGAGGTGGACACAGGTAAGCTCCTCGCTGTGACTCACACGATCGTTCTGACCAATGACAGCTGACCGATAACTGATGGATGCGTCTGTGGCAGGTCCAGGATCAGTCAGAGACCAGATCAAGATGATCAATGAGAAGTTTGCAGGAGCAGCGGGCAGCCAATGGCAGAGCCAGGAGCCATATCCTTGTTTATGATTGGACTGTTGTATGAGTGTGTGGGGCTTACTGTACCACACCAGCTTCAGTCTGAGCTGGTTTACCTGTGCGCAGGTAGAGTCTGTGCTCATGTTGTGTTACAGGTGATGTGCTCGCTCACCTGTATGGGGCTCAGGTGTTCCAGTGATGTCACAGCTGCTGGGATGGAGCAGGAGTAACAACACCTGAGAGGGAGTAATGACACCTGAGAGGGAGTAGTGACACCTGAGCGGGAGTAGTGACACCTGAGAGGGAGTAGTGACACCTGAGCGGGAGTAGTGACACCTGAGCGGGAGTAGTGACACCTGAGAGGGAGTAGTGACACCTGAGCGGGAGTAGTGACACCTGAGAGGGAGTAGTGACACCTGAGCGGGAGTAGTGACACCTGAGAGGGAGTAGTGACACCTGAGCGGGAGTAGTGACACCTGAGCGGGAGTAGTGACACCTGAGAGGGAGTAGTGACACCTGAGCGGGAGTAGTGACACCTGAGAGGGAGTAGTGACACCTGAGCGGGAGTAGTGACACCTGAGAGGGAGTAGTGACACCTGAGCGGGAGTAGTGACACCTGAGCGGGAGTAGTGACACCTGAGCGGGAGTAATACACAATATAGATACATGTATGTGGTACAGTGATACAGGGTACCGACACCAGTACTCTGTGTGTGTGCGTGTGTGTGTGTTACTGCAGTACTTGTCCTTAGCTGGTGTGTACTGGCTCTCAGAGGAGAGACTCCAGTAAGGAGCAGCTGGGAGATTTTTTTGGAGGATCAAACTCATACGCAGAGTGTTACCCTGCTACGTAAGACAGACACACACAGACACAGACACAGACAAACAGACAAACACACACACACACACACACAGACACGCACACAGACACGCACACAGACACGCACACAGACACGCACACAGACACGCACGCACAGACACACACGCACAGACACACACGCACAGACACACACACACACAGGCACAGACACACACACAGACACACACACACAGACACGCACACGCACAGGCACACGCACAGACACACACACACACACAGACACACACGCACACACACACACACACAGTTAACCTTCATACCTGCTCTGTGTGTGCGTCTGTGTGTGTCTGTGTGTGCAGGATGGACGACCTGGCCGTGGACAGTGATGAAGAGGTGGACTACAGTAAGATGGACCAGGTAACTCTGACTCCCAGCATGCACTGCAGCTCATCCTCACACAGCAACATGATGCTTATCTTTCTATTCTGTGTGTTCCAGGGCAATAAGAAGGGTCCTCTGGGCCGCTGGGACTTCGACACTCAGGAGGAGTACTCAGATTACATGAACAACAAGGAGGCGCTGCCCAAGTGCGTGTTACTGTGTCCCTCAGCGCTGACTGACAGGCAGCTGGTCCTGTGTGTGTCTGTGTGTGTGTATTCACTGTGTGTGTGTCTGCAGGGCTGCCTTCCAGTACGGCATCAAGATGTCTGAAGGCAGGAAGACGCGACGTTTCAAAGAGACCAATGAGAAGGCAGAGCTCGACCGCCAGTGGAAGAAGATCAGCGCGGTGAGAGAGACGGATGATCTGACATCGTCGTGTTGGTGTTGTTCCAGGTTCAACATTGCAACCAATCACATTGTTGTGACGTCATTCTTTGGCACGCCGAGCCATTCGTGCATTTATGAAACTCAGTGTTGCACGTTACCGTTTATTAAAGGGTCCGTTGATCGGCGCACAGAGGCGGTTCCTCGCAGCTTAAGTACAGGTTTTTGTTTCACGGCGGTTTTTCCCGAAGTCCCAAAAGTATGACATCACTACATTCTGATTGGTCACTTGCTATGTTGAACCTGGAACACCAACACAACGATATCAGATCGTGTGAGACACACACAGGCAGAGTGAACACAGACACACACAGACACACAAATACACACACACACACAGACACACACACACACGCTGTAAACCAATCAAACACGGCGCTGAAGCAGCTGTTTTTGTTTCAGATCATCGAGAAGAGGAAGAAGATGGAGGCTGACGGGTAACTACTTCCTGTTTGTTCTCAGCTCCTCGTTTATCACTTTGTCAGCCAATCAGCAGTGACCTGATGTGTGACATCATAAATGATGGAAGATTTATTTTTTCAGGGTCGACGTGAAGAGACCAAAATACTGAAGACGCCCCGCAGAGAGCAGCTAAATTGATCGTGTATCGATCGGCTTCATGTTAGTTTAGAAACATGTAAATGTACAGAGAGGTCAGAGGTCACTGACCCTGATACGTGTGTATTGTTATTGATTAGCTGTTCTTATTGATCAGTTTGTTTTGTGAGAATAAAAACATCCAAACATCTGCTGTGATGGCGGTTTCTCTATGAAGACGGCCAATCAGGAGGACGGTGTGCTGATCAGCTGTATCCATGGAGCTGCAGTGGGCGGGGCCAGTATCATTTTTAACACGTGTGACGTCGTGACCTCACGACCTGAGTTTGTATCACTGATGTCTGTGAACAGGAAGATTACGATATTCGTGATCTGGCCTAAAGTAAAGTAAAATAGAATAAAATAGACGCCCACATGAGTGACAAAGATGGCCGCTCAGAGTAAACTTCACTCTGCTCTCTCATTGGCTACCAACTCATCAGTCACAACCTGTTAACCAATCAGCTCTTATGGATGAACAATATTTACAGTTTTATTCAGAAATGAGTGAAGAAGCTCAGTGGCGTCGCCCCCTGCTGGCCGTCACACAGAAAGCTTTCAGTCCTCAAAGCTGTGTCGTCGGCAGTGTTGGGTAAGTTACTTTAAATTAGTAACTTAGTTACATTACTAGTTACTTCTATCAAAAGTAACTCAGTTACTTCAAGTAACTCGTTACTTTCAGAGTAACTAGTTACTAGGGAAAGTAACTTTGGTTTTGCTTTTTACATCCAACACAAAAACTGCAGTCGTGGTGCTTTCGATTGTACTCAGAACTCTGAAATTCTGCCTTCTGAATAGGAAGATGTAGGTAACAGCAGACTGCAGATGAGCTGCATACAGAGCTGGACGGGGACAAAAAATCGTCCCGGGCATTTTGACTAGAGACTGGCCCACCATTATAGGAAAAATCATAAAGCCTTTGAATGAAAACAAACGCTGTTGTGACAGTGATGTTCACTGTTCTGATGGTATATATGCATCAATCTATCAATCCTTTGTTGTAAGATTCAGATAATTATTTTTTAAAAGCTAGACATTTTAAATGAGAATAAGAAAGAAAAGTGTTTCTTTGTGCCCCCCTCTCCCTGTTAATGCCCTACCTGCACCCCTGGCAACACTTTGCTAGACCCGCCCCTGCACAGTTACCAGCTGTCATCTCCTGGTTTCATCTTCATGTTTCCTCTCACCACATATCCAAACCGACATCATCACCAGCAGCTTTGCAGCTGTGGCTCCAGCAAACATCAGCTGATACTTAATTAATATTAAATAAATTCTAACAACAGCTGATCAAGCTTAAACGTGCTGCTGTTGTTTACCGTGACATCCGCTGGTTTCCTCTTTCTGGCGCAAAGTGGGCGATAAACAAACGAGAGAAAAGCCGATCAGTACGAAAAAGTCAGCATAATGAAAATAAACTCCACCTAAACTTGGTTCATATCTGACCCAGACAGACTGCAGGTTATAACTTCTTACCTGAAGTTCAGTTCACCTGACACTCTCGGACCAGCGGCCGCCTCGGGTCTCTGCTCCTCCTCTTGCCTCCCTTTTCCTTCATCCACCTGCTGCCTCCACCACTTGCTAATGTTATTGAATCTGTGGAAGCTCCGCAATGTCACCACACGAAGTAACGAGTAACGAGCCTATCTAAATCCCAGTAACGACTAACGCGTTCCTGATTTTGGCATAATAACTAGTTACCGTGCTCGTTACCACAATAATAACGTAGTTACTGTAACGCGTTACTTAATAACGCGTTAGTCCCTACACTGGTCGTCGGGTTGTTGTTACTCATCACTGTAGTTTTAGCTTCACCTGTTTTTAGCCAATCAGAGGATAGAAATCACATCTGTCCTCTGAGCTCACAGCTGGCAGACTCACAAAATGTGCTGACGCTAGACGTGCTAATCTAAGAAGCTAAAGTAAGTAAACTGGAATGATGACATCACAAACACTGATTGGCTGTGGTAGATGTTGGACGGCGAGTGCTCGCTCGAGTCTGGACGAGCCCACATCTGCTGAGTGTCAGAGGTCAGAGGTCACATCACAGATCCACAGGAACTGTTTAGCGAGGTCATCAGTAGTGGTGTGCCATACCGCATATGTTGGTATCGATCCGATACCAAGTAAATACGGGCCAGTATCACCGATACTAAGGTGGATGCCTCGTTGAGTTGCTAAATCGCAATTAATTTTCATGACCTGAAGTGTTTTTTGTGATTTTTCCTTTTGTATTATTAATTACTTAAAACCCAGCACATAATTAGGAGAAATAATTCATTTATAATTAAATAAAAAATGCTTTATTATTGTGGCGGCCGTGGTCTGTGATGCTGCTGCAGGTGAGATGGACTCACCTTCACTGCATCTACAATGACGCCTCGCCGGCTTAAAACCTGTGCGCTGCTTGTGCTGTTGTTGTTTTTGGTGGTGATGTGCACAGCTGGCAGCAGGAGCCGTTGAACGTGCTGTTACAGCAACCGCGTGATTATTGTAGGAATAAATGATGCGGCGAAGCATGAAAACGCCATCGGGTCTGCCGTGGCAATCTTTTTTTTTGTTAATCTTAAGTGTGCAAACCAGTAAACAAATGAAAACAAATACTGTTGATAAACTATAACACAAATTACAATTAAAATTCTCAACAACAAAAACAACTGGTAAAATATAATTAACATGTAAACAACTTAACAACCCCCAAAGTGTCTAAGTCACGTGACGTGTCAGCGCAACACCGAAACATAAGGGGTGGCGGTGGGGGGGCAAAGTGTGCCTGCTCTCCGCTGACGCAGGAGCGGCGAGTCCAGCGACCTGGAAAGCACAGCAGAGCAAACAAGCAGAACTCAGAATAAAGGATCGATCTAACCAGGCTAGTATTGATCCGATACCGACTTGTGATCGATACTGTCGATATTTGGATGGCTCCGCCCACCACCGTCAGACCTGCTCTGAGCTGTGTGTGTGATAACAGCTTGTTTCTTTGTTGATCTCATTAAGCGTCCCTCGTCTTTACAGGACTCGTTAAGCTCGTTATGCGCAGCAGCTCGTTAAGAGATCAAACTCTTTGTTTGTTGTTGTTTGTTGTTGTTGTTCGTCCCCAGATTAGCATCAGAGAGGCTAACGAGAGCAGCTAATTACCCTGAGAGTGTGATGGACGGCTGGACTCATGAATATGGATGTGCGTGCTTCTCCAGGGGCTAATGAGGCCTCGCAGCTCCGCCCCCCCGCAGCTCTGACAGGAAGTGGTTGTGTGAACATCAAAGAGGAACTTTGTGTTTAATTGAACTTTTTTATGACCTGATTTATTCTGAGAACTTCAGACTTTATTTCAAGTTTATCTCAAACTTTGATTCAGCTTTAATGTAACGATCAATCAGCCCTCGCCCTCCGAGCTGCCGTCTGATCGGCCAATCAGGACGTCATTTATTTCACTTTGTCGCTATGGGAACAAGGTGGAAATGGGTCAAACACAGCAGGTTAATGTCATGACACAATTCATGCCTCCATCACACACACACACAATTTTACAGTGTTTAGTACTAAGAAATGTATTTATTTGAATATATTAGTTACATTGTTATATGTTGCATTAGTTTAAAGGTTTTATGTTATTAATAAATTGATTCAAACAAACAGTAATTGTCACTGAACTCATTTGATTTACAGGCATTTTTAACATGTATGAACACGACGCTAACTTTGAACAATATTACATGGATATTTATTTGATAGCAATAAATAAATAACAATAACAATTAAACATGAATATTTCAAAAACACAGTATGTAAAGTTGTTCCCACAGGATCAACCTGAGTGACCTGATCCTGGACCGTTTCTTTAACAACTGTAATAGATTACAGGAAGTCTCTGGCAGTGTTGCTGAAGATCAGACGTGGATGGCGTGCTGCAACTGAGACCTGCGGTTTGTCTTTCCTGGTCGGCGAGTGGAGAATCACACAGGGTGGTCTGCAGAGAGCTTTAGGATCCTCCCACTGTCCACGGCATCGTCCATCCACAGGTGTGCAGGGCTCACTCGTGGCTGCCACTGAGATGTTTTCAGATATATGCAAGCAGGAGATGGTGGAGGCTACATTATTAGTATAATACTTGTAACTCTGTAGCAGACAACAGTTTGATAAAGTGCTGTGTAAACAAACAAAAGATCAGATTCTATACGTTTCAAAGATATTTAGTTTATTTTATATGATACAGAACATGTGTGAGAACGACTGATGTTGTGCCCTGAACTGATTGCTCGTATTTAACCTGCTATGAATAACTTGTTGGTCTATAACACGTGAAACATGTTAAATGTTTCCCTCATTAATGACATCAGGTCACTCTGAGCCTCCAGCAACGTTCCTGTAACAGG
Source organism: Neolamprologus brichardi (assembly GCF_056152115.1). NCBI lineage: Eukaryota > Metazoa > Chordata > Actinopteri > Cichliformes > Cichlidae > Neolamprologus > Neolamprologus brichardi. The sequence continues at coordinate 34,456,563 of NC_142113.1, read as the reverse complement.
AGAAGCTGCAGTGACGTTTATCCTTATTTATCCAGCTCAAAACAATCTTGTTGACATTAAAAATTTACTTTTTAAGAGTAATCAGGCCGGTGATTGTTGGGTTTTCTCTGTATGTGTGATTGTAGGGTCGACCTTACAGTATAAAGCACCTCGAGACGACTGCTGCTGTGATTTGGCGCTGTGTAAATAAAACTGAACTGAAAGATGTGCTTCCACAGGAAGTGTCAGAGCCCCTCACTGTGGGGACGTTAGTGCAGTCTCACCTTCACAGCAGAGACATTAAACTCAGAGGTCCGGTTAGCAAAGATCTGGACGGTCATCAAACCACACGTAGACGAAACACGTAACACTGTTTCACACACAGGTGCATCAACACTGATGTGTCGCAGCAGCGTGACACAAAGCACGGAGGACAGAGCGTGATGGCGCTCTACAGGAAGCACTCCTTACACGTTTGTGATTTTTACTGTTTCTGTTTGAAGGTTCGGAGGTGTTTCCTGCCTGGTTACCGTAACGACCCTAATAACAGTGAAAGCACAGAGCTGATGCTTTCAGGAACTGTTGGAAGTTTCAACTGTGCCAGTTGTTCAAGCGCTATGGTAGTTTGACCCTGACCCGACAGGAGCACCGTGCTTCCATCGGGATGAAGGAGAACGCGGGTTGGACCTCGGCTCTTTGCTGGATGGGCTCCGGAGGTCACAGGTAGATTCAGGTGGAGGAAGATCTGTAATCATCCATCTGAACCTGAAGGTCTCAGTGGTCTGTCCACATCTGTCCAGCTGTGCTGCACCTGCAGGACTGCCAGCAGTCACACTGTACCAGGTAACTACAGGCGACATAAAGATGTTTCAAAATAAAAGCTCTGCAAGGTTTAACCCTTTAAGACCGACCATAGAACCAAGTCCGCCAGAGCTTATATTATATGTTTACATGCTGTGGAGCCATTTTTGGGAGCATTTCAAGTTGCTATACATCAATACAACCATTACAGCCCAAATTTTAATAATATATCTGCATTAAGTGCATAGTAATTACATAAATTGCAAAAAAGTGCAATAAACTACAAAAAAATTGAAAATCGTTTTTGTTTTTTTAACATATATTTCTAGTTAGAGAAATTTAAGAGGCTTATCCCTCAAAACTGTAAATACAAAAAAGTTGCACAAAATAGTTTCCCACCACAGGAAATTTATTTTGAGTGTCTTCATAGTTTTATTTTTGAAATACACCAATTTTTATACACTGCAGGAAAAACGAAAAACAAAAATAAATATTATAATGCAAATTTGCAAAGCAAACAGCATTCCTGGCTCTGAATGCAACTCGTCACTGATTCGTTCTCGTTTTTTTACTAATAAAAAACAAAAACAAACGACAGCAAACAAAACACAGTCGAGTAAATCAGAGCATTGTGGGACGGCCGCCTCGTTAAGCTCGTTAAGACCGCAGCACACCTGTGTCACCGTCAAATGCAGTTTTCTAAACATCAAACACGTCCAGGTGTGACTCCGCCCCCTTCAGGTAACAGTTCACACCCACTTTCACATTAGTCACAGGAGCAGATCCCGTGGGGCCGAGCTTCCTCGTGAGGTCACATTTCACCTATTGACATCACACTGAAACCCCGCCCCTTTCACAGTGTCCTCTGTGCTCCGTCCAATAGCAGACAGGTGGCGTTTTCTCCTCCTCTGTCACAGCGAGCGTCTCAGAAGAGCAGCGGCGGTTTGGTGAACACTCGGTGCTCTGCAAAAAACAGAGAAGAAGAAAAAACAGGAAGTGTCAGACAGCTTCGGTGTGACACTTCCTGTTTCCACTGACCAGGTGAGGTCAGAGCTGCAGGTACGAGCATCAGCGTCTGCAGAGGTCTGATCACGGCTTCACCCTAACTGACCTAAACGCACTGAAGCTCGTAAACATTCGTCTGTTTCTGTCACAGCTGAGTCTAAACAGCAGAGCGAGAAAAACATTCAAATATTTCAGAGATGAAGAAGCGACGAGTGTGACGCTGAAACACCTGTGGTCACTAACACACTACTACTGAGTGTGGTCCTGTCTCTGAGCTCTGGATGTTATTACGGCGTCTGTGTGGAGGAAGCTGGCGCCGCGTCTGTGACGCGCTTCGTTACCGTGAGCTGCAGCGTTCTCCTGATGGGTGTTCTCCAGCTCGCTTTCCGGAGTCACAGCATCTGAAAACAGGAAGTCAAGGACATGAAGTCAAGAGGGGTGTCCAAATTCTTGGGCTGCATCTGCCTTCGTGGTCTACGTGGGCCTTTGAAGACCGAGAAGGCCGGAAGTAAACGGCTCTGAAACTGGACGGTCTCGCCTTCAGATCTGCGTCACCGCTGTCTCGGTGGAGTCGTCCGTCTGCTCCTCGCTGTCTAACATATAACAGGACACTGGAGTAAACTCGACCATCTGTTTAATCAGTTTTCTGTTTGACGTTTATTCAGCTGTGTGAAAACCACCCGATGGATTAATAAAGTTTAATCTAATCTAATAACTTTAATCTCAGCCAAACCGATTTACTCACAAACAAATAAAACAAAAAGCCCAACAATAACATTTTAGGTTGTCTAAGTGACTTATATATCACGTTTAACCTGAGATGTGCCGGGAGTTGTGCCGTTCTTGGCTTCAGTGACCCGCGACCTCCCGGCGAGCTATCGAGCTGGTGGGTAACAGACGTCTCCGAAAACGTCGGACGTCTTGATAAACCGAGCAGATATTTGATGTTTACACAGCTACATTCTCGCCTGGAAATATGTTAAAAGTTTATTTTGTGACCCAGAAAAAGTAATACGAGTAAGCCTTACTCAGGGCAGACACACATGGAGACACAACCAGGTCCTCGGGTGTCCAGCTGAGAGCGCAAAAGGAAATCGCTCAACCTTTCACAAACCAAGAGGAGCGTCAGTTTTCAGGTAGATGCCAGTGGACTTGGATAATTGGCTAATTTTTCCCACAGAGATCGTAACAACTACTCTGCGAACAGACCTCGTCCTTTGGTCTAACTCCCGAAAACTTGCGTACGTCATTGAGCTGACGGTAGCATGGGAGAAAGCAATTGAGGAAGCGTTTGAGCGTAAGAAGCTGTGGTATGCCAACTTGGCAGCTGAGGCAGAGGACAGAGGCTGGAAGATCAAGCTGCGCCCGGTGGAGGTGGGATGCAGGGGCTTTGTTGGCAGCACAACAGCAAAGCTGCTCAGAGAGATTGGGATCAGAGGACAGGCGCAACGGCTGCTATAAGAGAGCTAGCTAACACTGCTGAGAGGACCAGTCACTGGCTGTGGCTAAAAAGGGCTGACATCACTTGGGCAGCTATGGCAGTCAGGCCTCCTTGGATGAGGGATTCTAGTGATCATGGCCGAAACACCTGATGAATCCAAGGTCCACTGCTGACGATGTGTCCCAAATTTTAAAATGATAATCCAGATCAGATCTCTAATCCCTAAACCTCGCCAAGGAGGGAAAATGGCAGATTAGCCTGGGTAAAAGACTGGAGGCACACAATGATGTGTGCTGCTGGGCTTTCCTCATAACAACCATCCCTCAAAAGTCTCTCCATCTAAAGCATCATCAGGAAGAGTAACATCGAGTCCTTCACGGAATCAATTACAACTAAGCAGCTGCCGCCATTGTTGGAAACTGGAGATGGCTGGGCCGCGCTATGAATTCTGGGATATGGTGGGCCATGAAGGACACACCCATCCTTCAAATTCAGGTAAAAGGAGCACGCATTTGTCAGCTGCATTCGGAGGAGTCCACGAACTTGGACAGCCTTCGTTATGTCGCCAATCACAGGTTAGATACAGCTCAGCCAATCACAGGTTAGATACAGCTCAGCCAATCACAGGTTAGATACAGCTCAGCCAATCACAGGTTAGATACAGCTCAGCCAATGACAGGTTAGATACAGCTCAGCCAATGACAGGTTAGATACAGCTCAGCCAATCACAGGTTAGATACAGCTCAGCCAATGACAGGTTAGATACAGCTCAGCCAATCACAGGTTAGATACAGCTCAGCCAATGACAGGTTAGATACAGCTCAGCCAATGACAGGT
>NC_142113.1:34382500-34442500 GCF_056152115.1 Neolamprologus brichardi | reverse complement strand
CATCGTCCCCGGGGAAGACTTTCAGAGAAGCACCGCGCGGCCCAGACAGAGGGGCGGAGCCAATGTTACTGACAGGAAACAAACACCAGGAACTAAAATATTAAAACTACTAATCACACACATCAAGAGTCACTTGATTACCTGTTGTTGTATTTCACAGCAGGAAGTGAGGCAGGAATCAGTGAGAATGAATACGGAAAGTAAAAGAGCGAAGATAAAAGATTAAATCAAAGGTGACAGAAAACAATATTCCCCCACTGAAATATTAGAAGAGAATAATAATGACAACAATACAAACACAAGAGTAGGAAATAAAAACAATAAAGATAATAATACTGAGCTGGGCTGATAAAAAACAAGAAAAGTAAACATGTTGAATGAAAACAGTCAGATGATGTCAATGATTACAGAAAATATCCTTTAGTTTGCAAATAATAAAGGAAAAATCATTTAAAGGATCTCAGTGATAATAATGCTACCATACAAGCAGAACTGAGTGGGTTACACAGAGTAATCAGATTACTTTACATACATTTTAAGGTCCCAGTGTGCCCACCTCAGCTTGTTGTTGAGACACACACGTTTGTCTCACTGACCTTGAGGGGACCTAAGCTGTATGATGCATTAGCAGGACACACACACACACACACACACAGACAGTCCGGGGGGAGGGGGGGGGGGGGGGTTACCCACAGGTCAGGGTTTGATTGACAGCTCTGACAGAACCTGCCCACACACAGTAAATTAAATTGTGTGTGTGTGTTTGGGCTTTCTACACTTAATTAAACTGAGACAAGAGATCCTTTATGTGCACACACAGTGAACCCAGTTTAACCCAGTGAGACCAGTGCAGTTACTTTGTGCAGCAAACCAAAAAACTGCGAAGAACAAAGTGTGTGTGTGTGTGTGTCTCCTGATAATGCATCATAGAGCTTACAAACTGTGACGTTGGTCCTTGTTTTTATTTATTTTTGTGTCTTTTCAGTATTTTTTTCTCTAATTGTTCAGTTTGTGCGTTCCAGGCAGCTTGAAATTTTACATCTTTTATGTTTTTGTCTTGTTTCTTGTACACATTGTGTGTTGGAGTTGTCAGTTACACAGTTTCTGTTGACCTTTGAATCAACACTCTTAATAGGGGTGGGCGATAGAAACAATATACGATAGAAACGATATAAATTTGGCCAACGACAGAGATTTTGACTAAGCCGCTCTATCACGATAGCGCATGTTGATGATGTCATCAAGCTGCGCCTGTTTTGGTCAAAAGCATCTCAGCGGCTAAAACCATTATCATCTGCAAATTATGCCGACAGTCACAGCAAAGAGATGAAGCACTTTTGAAATATGGGGAAAGCCAAAAACTGCGCTTCCTCCACTTCCGTAACTTTGATTCATTAATGTTGAATTCTCTCACAGCTGCTCTGTTCCCATGTTGTTGCAGTATATTAATAACTAACCTCGTGTTGTGGATGAATGATCTCAGTTGTTCTCCTCACTGAAGTTTGGCCCGTGTATAGCATCCTGCTATGTGACTGCATTTGTCCCTGACCACCAGAATCCCTCACGTTAACTTTTATCGAGTGGAAAAAAGTTAGCGTTCATCCTCCAGCTTCACTGTGCTAATGTTATGCTAACATAGCTGTGTCGCTAGCAATCACATAGCACAACATTATATACCAGGTAGTCCAACATCAGTAACCCTGCAAACGTCACTGCTGTTTAGTTTTCTGTCTTCGTTTAGGGCGATCGTGGCTCAAGAGTCAGCAGTTCGTCTTGTAACCGGAAGGTTGCCGGTTCGAGGCTCGGACAGTCTCGGTCATTGTGTCCTTGGGCAAGACACTTCACCTGCTGCCTACTGGTGTTGGCCAGAGTGGCCGATGGCACGATATGGCAGCCTCGCTTCTGTCAGTCAGTCACGGTCACCAGGATGGTGACCATGGTGGCCATTTAGAAGTCGGCCATCTTGGATACAACTTTTGTTTTTTTTTCAATAGGAAGAGGGTCATGTGACACATCAAACTTATTGGTAATGTCACAAGAACAACAATGGTGTGCTTGGTTTCAACGTAACTTTATTCTTTCATGAGTTATTTGCAAGTTTCTCTTTGTTCACAGCCATTGACATGTCGAAGAGGTTAACACGTGATGAGCGGATCGAAATTGTGTTGATATCTGGTGAACGCAGTAACCGGGTCATTGCAGCAGATTTCAATGCAAGACACCCTACGAGACCACCCATCTCCCATGCTACAGTTAGCAAACTGCTTGCTAAGTTTCGTGAAACTGGTTCAGTGTTGGATTTGCCAAAATGTGGACACAAGAAAACTGTCACTAATGAAGAAACATCAGTGGCTGTCCTAGCTTCATTCAGCAAGAGCCCACAGCGTAGCACTCGCCGCATGTCACTGGAGAGTGGCATTAGTCGAACATCCCTTCGGTGGATATTAGCTACTCACAAATGGCACCCTTACAAACTCCAGCTACTGCAGCATCTCAACGAGGATGACCCAGATCAGCACAGGATTTGCAGAATGGGCAAAACCAAAATTGGAACAGGACCCTCAGTTCACGCAGAAGATTTTGTTCAGTGATGAGGCAAACTTTTATGCGAATGGTGAAGTTAACAAACAAAACCACCGCTATTGGTCTGACACTAACCCACATTGGATGGATCCTCCAAGACTGTTGGACCAACAAAAGTGATGGTTTGGTGTGGTATATGGGATACAACGATAGTGGGTCCATTCTTCATCAATGGAAACCTCAAGGCCTCTGGATATTTGAAATCGCTACATGATGATGTGTTTCCCTGTTTATGCACTGAAGCTGGCACGTTCCCTGAGTTTCTCCAGCAAGATGGTGCACCACCACATTATGGGTGCAGGTCCGAGCATTCCTAGATGAACAGTTTCCTGGAAAGGGGATTGGTCGTCGTGGGCCAGTTGAATGGCCCCCAAGGTCTCCCGATCTGACCCCCTTAGACTTTTATCTTTGGGTCATCTGAAGGCAATTGTCTATGGTGTGAAGATACGAGATGTGCAGCACCTGAAACTACGGATATTGGATGCCTGTGCTGGCATTTCTCCTGCGGTGTTGCTATCAGTGTGTGAAGAGTGGGAGAAGAGGGTTGCATTGACAATCCAACACAATGGGCAGCACATTGAACACATTTTATAAGTGGTCAGAAACGTGTAAATAACTCATGAAAGAATAAAGTTACGTTGAAACCAAGCACACCATTGTTTTTCTTGTGACATTACCAATAAGTTTGATGTGTCACATGGCCCTCTTCCTATTGAAAAAACAAAAGCTGTATTCAAGATGGCCGACTTCTAAATGGCCACCATGGTCACCACCCATCTTGAGGAGTTTGCCCCCTCACATATACTAATGTGCCACAAACAGGACTTTAATATCACCAACCATTCCCGTGTTATTACGCTGTATCCATATAAACGGCCCACCCTGTACACCTTTCTTGGCTGCTACCTCAAAGCACATTGTGCGCTGTTGATCTTGCGTGCTGCACAATAACATTTAATATTTAGTATCTACTGTTAGCTAGTGTATTGTGATGGTGTTGTGTTTATTATGTTGCTCTTTTTTGTTGTTTGTTTTCTCTTCTGTTTTTTTTCTTCTCTCGACAGGTTATCAGGTGTTTTTTGTTTGTTTTTTCCTTCTCCCTCTTCTCCCCTCTGTTTTTCTTTCACTCCCTTCCTTCCTTTCTTTCTTTCTCCCTCGCTGTCCTATCCCCCAGGCATGTCTGTCTCGTCTGTAACAACTGAAAATAAAATAAATACATAATTATAATAAAGATCAATCAAATGGACTAATATGGCCATGATGATCCACTTGGTAAAGTAAATCCGTTGGGCGTCTTTGTTGGTCTTCAGACAACAATTCTGATAGTTAAAGATCCAAATGGGACAGGAAAAAAAAGAAGAAGTGAGAAATCCAGAGCATCCAGACTCAACAGCTCCTTCTTCCTCACTACTATCAGACTCTTGAACAGCTGACCTACTTTAACAGTATAATAATTAAAAAAAAATAAAACTTGACCTGCGAGCGCCCACTGAGTGCATCTCAGCTAAAGCTTCAAACACGAGCAGTAAAGTGCAAAAACGCTGTGTTTCCTGTTTTAACTCGTTTATGCGTGAAGCAGGTCCAACGTGATGCTACATACTGATGGAGCATGTGTGATGTTTTACTCAGTGTGACTGTTTTTAATGTCGCACTCAGTTGATCTGTTACTGTATATTTTTCACATGTTTGTGCGGATATTGTATTTTTTTTAGATGTTATGTGTTGATGTGGTACATGTATTTTTGACTTTTGTTGCCATGATGCCAGGTCTGTCTCGGATCAGGTCTTTTACCTGGATAAATAAAGGACTAAAACATTAACACTGTCCTGCTGCAGCTGATGTTCAGCTGTGACGACTGCAGTCAGGAAACGGCTCAAATGATAAAGTTTGTGTTTCTATGAACATCCTCATCAATAAACACAACATGTAGGACACACACGCGCGCGCGCGCACACACACACGCACAGAAACACACACGCACACACACACGCACGCACGCACACACACACGCACGCACACACGCACAGAAACACGCACGCACACACACACGCACACACGCACAGAAACACGCACAGAAACACGCACGCACACACACACGCACACACACACGCACACACGCACGCACACACGCACAGAAACACGCACACACACACGCACACACACACACACGCGCGCACGCACACACACACACGCACACACACACACACAGACACACACGCACGCACACACGCGCACGCACACACACGCACGCACACATACACGCACGCACACACACACGCGCACACACACACACACACCTGGACACGATGCAGACACTGGCACACAGAAGATTTGTGTTTCTGTGAACTTGTCTTTGTGTTCTTGTGGGGACTGAGTTAATTTCTGTTTAATGGGGGCCTCTGTCCCCTCATGCTGGTGGATCTCTTCATAAGCGGCAGTCCTAATTTTAATCTACAAATGTTGTCGAGCCTGCCAAACAAAAACAAACACACTCCTCTAACATATCAATTTGTCTTTGTTCTACCGCAGCGACCAAAGATTCACTGAGCGGAGCGTGTTAAAGATGAAAAAGTACAGGGCACAGTGATGTCTTTGGACCTGCAGGAATCATCATGTAAACCACAGACTGATAATATCATAACAGGATATAGATGACAGCCCACTTCCCCTTCAGGCTCAGAGTGACAAGACCCCACCGGCCCTAAAGGTAATGACGGTCCTCATGCAAGCAGAAAGACCAAGGTGTGTGTGTGTGTGTGTGTGCGTGCGTGTGTGTGCGTGTGTGCGCGTGTGTGCTTCAAGTTGTTTTGGTAGCATGTTCGTCCATATGTCACACACATGCTGATGACATCATCGTCATCATCATTATGATCACTGTGATTGGCTCTGACAGTGGCGTGTTTGGCTGAATCGATCAGACGTTTCTGTGCTGGGTGTAACAGAACACATGAGTAACTGTATTCCGTTACAGTTACCGTTTAAAAAGGTGGTGCACAGAATACAAACAACAGAAACGATCAATAACAGCTGATTTCATCACGCGCTGCTCAAACGCTTTCACTTTATTTAAAGTTATTGATCAAACGCGCTGATCGTTTCCGGTGTCAGAAAACCTCAAATAATCAAATCAAATCAGTGAAGTAAACTAAACTCCAGCTGTGTTTGTGCTCAGATCCCCTCCTCCCTCCGGCCCGGCTCACCTGGCGCAGGTGCAGTCCTGGTACAGCGTCTCGAAGTCGGGTCTGCTGATGAGCTTGCAGCGGTTCACTCCGGGCTGGATGGCTCCGAGCCCGCGCAGCACGCGCACCTGCTCCACGGTGCAGACCACGGGGCTGATGCGCAGGCGCTTCAGCTTGGTGTACACGGTGTGCAGCCCCCCCACCAGGTGCTTCAGGAACAGCTGGAACACCTGCGGCAGGCACACCAGCTCCGCACCGTCCACCGTGAACGACGCCACCTGCACGCCGTGCACGTCCACCATCCGGCAGTCCGCGTGCGCGACACTGCCGCCGGGCAGCCGCGAGGGGCCGGCGGGGACAGAGGCACTGTGAGGCGGGTCGGAGTGGAGCAGAGGGTCGGTGTGAGGGCTGGAGGTCCGGATGGAGGAGCCCGCCATGTCCGAACCCTTGTTTAATCCGCCGCCCGCGCGCGTCTGTCCACGAGCAGCCGCTCACGCTGACTCCACTCCGTTCTCACCCCTCCTCTCTGCCGCCAACAGCCAATCAGGATCCAGCCAATCACACGCGGGCGTCACAGACGGACAAGACTACCGTTGGCTGAGGACAGCGCTCCCAGGGGCGGGGCTTCTGCGCTGTGATTCTGACAGGTGGATGATTGACAGGTGAGTCTGAGGTTTATCACTTTGTTTTCGACTTTTTACATTTATTTTATTTTTTTATTCATTTATTGATGTTTTAAACAAAGCTCACAAAATAATACATGTATGTAGACACACACACACACGCACAGACTCACACACACACACAGACTCACACACACACACACACACACACAGACTCACACACACACACAGACTCACACACACACACAGACTCACACACACAGACTCACACACACACACAGACTCACACACACACACACACACACACACGCAGACTCACACACACACACACACACACACACACACACACACACACAGACTCACACACATAATTAGACATAATTATTTTATTACCAGGCCTCTGGAGAACTACAGGACATGTTGAGGAGCCGTTTAAATCAGCTGTGTTGGATCAAGGACACGTGTAAAACCTGCAGGACGCCGGCTCTCGAGGCCTGGAGTTGGATATCTGTGGTTTAGTCAAGTCAAAAAAACTCTATTTATCTCCAAGGAGCAATTAAGATAGATGCCCTGCCGACCATACGTACAATACACAAACATCACATTGGGGAGGCCGGTCAGGCTAGGTAGCGCTGGCCGGTCGACCACGAGCAGCGACCCGGAACCGAAACCATAGAAAAAGCACAACATGAGGAAAGACGAGGAGAACCTCAGCACATGAATCATCACATCTGACAGGGGGGAGTGTAGGACCTGGGATCAGCTGCACACTGGTAATGTCTGCAGCTACATCGAGAACTTCCCAAAACCTGTGGATGTCTGAACATTTGGCCCTGTGTTCAGCACATGCGTCTGAATATTAGAATCTGTTTAATGTAATTTCTGTTTCAAATAGTTCTGCAGTTTTGCACAAACCGGTGGCAGACCGGGTCCGCAGGCCTTATTGTCCCAGAAAGGCGAGCATGGGACAGTGTTTGGTCCTGCGTCAGTGACCCAGTGTTTTGAGTCTTTGTGTCATTATTGAACTTTGACTTTGTCATTGTTGATCTTTTCTAATCTTTTGGTTTCTGTTTGTGTTGCACAGTTGCTGTTCCCTCATAGTCAAGTCCACATCTGTTGTTTCCTGTTTTACTTTGAAAGTCTGTGTCCTATGTAAATGCATTGAGTTTTGCGTCAGTCACTCCCAGCTGTGTTCTCCTTCTGTGTTTCGTTCCCTCGTTATCCCTCTGGGTATTTAAGCCTTGTGTTTGCCTCTGTTAGTTGCTGGTTTGTCTGCGTAGCTTCCTCCGTGTCTCCCTGCGTCTCTGTTTTTGGTTTCAAGTTTGTTTTGTTAGTTTTTGTCCAGTTTGGGTTTTTTCCTTGCCCTGCCGTTTCTGTGGGTTTTTTACCCCCTTACAAAATAAAGCTCACTCACACGTATGCACCTTTCATCATTTACCTTTACGTGTACGTCTGCTTAGACTGAAGGGTGTAGATGTTGTTGGTATAACTGAGGCTCTCAGTTTATGTTACATTAGTTTAACCTACGTCGTAAAATAAGTGCCAAAGCTGAACTGAGAAAGTGCTTCACAAAGCCAGCTCTGCTCCACCCTGTCAAAGGCTGGTTCTGCGTCCAGCTGAAGCAGCGCCATGTCTGCATGTTTACGTTGTGCAGAGAGAAGATGAAGCTCCCCTTCAAGTCCGTTTGCCAGTACTGTGAACTTGGGATCTGTGTTAGTGGGATTGGTAGGATTCACATTTCATAGCTGGTTTCGCAGGTTTGGGCAGTACCATTATCATCACGCACAGACGGAGGTAGCGCTCTTAAAGTGTAGCGTTCCACGAACTTATCCTACAGGGGGCGCAACACTGTGTCCTTAAATACTTTACAAACGTTTTTAATTTGTGCATTACATTTGAAAGTTCAGTCACTGATAACAGAGGCTGATTCAGTCCCAGCTTCTCGACAAAGTGACGTTGATGGAGTCTATGAGTCTTACGTTGTGTATGGTTGTGAGTCTTTACGTTGTGCGGCGCGTCGGGCAGCTGTTCATTGTTGGCGATTAGAGGCTGTTGCTTCGGTTCCTCCCAGTTAACACCAGCTCATTATTATGGTCTGGCACCAGCTGGTCTTCGGTCGTCCTCTGAGTTGTGAGGAATAAAGAGATCATTTGTTCTCTATCTGTGATGTTTTCATCTGCGGCTCTAATTTCATTTATTGTTTATCTCTCGTTCACTCTGATGCACCAAAGTTTTCCTGCTCTCGCTCGCTGATCGCCGCAGGTCCGTCCACGCTCGGCTGAACTTAATTCATCATGCTTTTAGTTTTAATAGATTTTGTTGTTTTTCTTTACAAATTCATCTCTAGTTCCACTTCTGTTATTTGAGCATCAAGTCCAACATCTCAGTTTTATGTTTATTTGATCTGTTTTCTGTGTAAAGCTTCATCTGTCCACGTGTAATTACCTCAAAGGCTTCCCCTCTGACTGAGGCCGTAGCTTCAGATTTAGTGAGGTAGAAACCGTCATCAGTGAATTTGGGTTATGTACCCAGCAGCGATGGCTGAATACTAAAGCTTGATGGATGAGTGGAGAGTTTGAAATAAGGAAACAGTCTATGCGACTGTGGCTGAGCGACAGGACTGTGCTCTCTGTGGTGGGATTTCTCGTCTCCTTATGTTTTAGGCTCAGTTCGGACATGAATGTTGTATAACTGAATCGTTATAGTCTGAACCTGATGATCTCTCAAGCCCAGGATCTAAGGTACAGTCGAGCTGCAGTGTAGAGGAACATATAAAAGCGGAGGTCGCCTGTGTTGGGTCGTATAAATGAACCATAATGAAGTCTTTGTTCATCACTGAGCGCTGTATGATGATGAAGCTCCCCGTGGGTCTAAGCTGGGTCATGATTTATGTCCCCGCCTCCATCAGCATGTGATGAGAGGTGGGTAGAAACAACCTGAACTGCGTCCTTCTCCGAGCGATTTCACTCCCACACGGGTGTGTCATGAATGAAGACGTCCTTTGGGTGACATTGTTTGAGTCTATTCATTATGCTCTATAGTTTAATACATTTCCTAAAGCCTCTCACACTCCAGGACATCAGTTTCATTCAGTTTGTGCCCTTTAAACAAACTGACTGCGTTTCGTCTCAGCTGTAGGAACGAAAATGACTCTTTAAAACACTCAACTCTTATAAAGCACAGCCCAGGACCCGACCTGTGGAAATGTCACAGATTCCCTCCTGTTGTCACTGAAGCTTGTTTGGCTGCTGATCGTACAGGAGCAGAAAAAACCTCCTGTTGTTAATTCAAAGCTTTAAACTCACTGCGACCATTTTAACTGAGACGCCAGATAATATTTACAGGAATTAAATATTACATGTCTAAGGATGCCTGCATCTTCCCTGCATCGTGCCCGCATCGTGCCCGCATCGTGCCCGCATCTTCCCTGCATCGTGCCCGCACTGTGCCCGCATCGTGCCCGCATCGTGCCCGCATCGTGCCCGCATCGTGCCCGCATCTTCCCTGCATCGTGCCCGCATCGTGCCCGCATCGTGCCCGTATCTTCCCTGCATCGTGCCCGCATCGTGCCCGCACTGTGCCCGCATCGTGCCCGCATCGTGCCCGCATCGTGCCCGCATCGTGCCTGCATCTTCCCTGCATCGTGCCCGCATCGTGCCCGCATCGTGCCCGCATCGTGCCTGCATCTTCCCTGCATCGTGCCCGCATCGTGCCTGCATCTTCCCGCATCGTGCCCGCATCGTGCCCGCATCGTGCCCGCATCGTGCCCGCATCGTGCCCGCATCGTGCCTGCATCTTCCCGCATCGTGCCCGCATCGTCCCCGCATCGTGCCTGCATCTTCCCCGCATCGTGCCTGCATCTTCCCTGCATCGTGCCCGCATCGTGCCTGCATCTTCCCTGCATCGTGCCTGCATCGTGCCTGCATCTTCCCTGCATCGTGCCCGCATCGTGCCTGCATCTTCCCTGCATCGTGCCTGCATCGTGCCCGCATCGTGCCTGCATCTTCCCTGCATCATGCCTGCATCGTGCCCGCATCGTGCCCGCATCGTGCCTGCATCTTCCCGCATCGTGCCCGCATCGTGCCCGCATCGTGCCCGCATCGTGCCCGCATCGTGCCCGCATCGTGCCTGCATCTTCCCGCATCACGCCTGCATCTTCCCTGCATCTTCCCTGCATCGTGCCCGCATCTTCCCTGCATCTTCCCTGCATCATGCCTGCATCTTCCCTGCATCACGCCTGCATCGTGCCCGCATCGTGCACAGCTACGACTACAGCGTGTTATTTACTCTGAGCTGAGGTTGTTCGTCACTTCCAGAGTGGACATGAATTTATCCATCATTTTGTTTCCGGGTCTTTCGTATGAATTCTTCCCCGTCTGATGGAGTGGGTTAGGATGGAGGAGGTGCCGGCTGCCGTGATGGGAGATCAGTCCACAGGAGCTGCTGTTTCACGGGTTTCTCTCGTCAGCGCAGAGAAAATCATCACATGGCGTCTGTTGTGCTTTGCGGCCGTCACCTCGTCCTGATGATCACTCGGGTTGGGCCATTTGGGATGTTTTGGCCGTGCAGCCTATGTGCCCACTCGATGGGGCTGCTGAGCCTCTCTGAAACGCTCCAGTTCTTCTCGGTGTCTGGTCCATCTTTCTCGTTGTTTTCAGTTTAGATCGGTGTTCTGTAACCTGCATCCTGATTGGCTGGGTTGGAGCAGCAGCTTGTTTTGGGGCGAGGACGAACAGAAAGTGTCTTTAGTTGTTGTGTGTCGAGCTCAAGGTTTTACTGCCGTTCAGATAGACGCCATAGCCTGAAGCCTGTTTTTTTATATTCATTTATTTTCCTGTGAAATTTTTTTTAAAACAAATTTGTATTTATTATTTTATTGTTTGGATAGATTTATTTGTTTTACTGTCCTTTTGTTTCTTTTTTCTCTGTTGTCTGTTTTCTGTTGTTAATCAATCCAAACTTCAGCTCTGGTTGTTTATTCATACCTGAGCTCAGACTTATTGATCGGTGTGTCTCTGATAATCATTTCCTGTTTCTAATGAGTCACTGATAATAAACTGCTGTTGTTTTAATCAGCAGCCTTATGGAGCTCCATCTGTCTGACGATTTTCACATTAAAAGCCCTGCGCCAAATTAAAAGCCTCAGATTAACCTTTCAGAGGAGATTAAATGTCAGCAGGGAACACCTGATGCATCGCACCTGCCTGATCTTTGCATTGGCCACACGCTGATCCCAGCCAGTGTTTTTAACTCCGTGAGCGCCGGCGTGATGCCAGCAGGCGGCTTCCTGCAGCTCTGCCCGAAGCTGTCCGCTCGTCGGCGATGAAGACAGTTTTAAACCTTTCAAAGAATCTGAAACACACGAAACACTTTTTACTCTTCACTCTGTGTGGCTGATGCTAGACTGGATCAGCGGCAGGGACAGCCTGCTGTGATTGGTTGTCACATTCTTTCTGGAGACTTTGAAAGAGGAAGCGTAGCACCGACCTGACAGCTTACTTTTCAAAGAAAGGGTTTGACCTACAACAGCATGAAGAGCTTTGTTTCAGATTTGAATCTTCCAGCTTTAAAACTGATGTTGCTGTTCGTGGTGTTTGTTCAGAGGTTTGTAGATCTGTGCAGAGTTAAAGTGAAGAGCTGACATTTAATAGAAATGTTTCCTGTTTTTGTCCTGCTCTACCGCAGGGTCACATGACCTCCCCCTCAAACATGGCTGCACTTGGATTCAGAGGTGTTGGCATGGTGACCGTCAGTCAGCAGCTGTCAGATCCATCGTTCGGTTGAGACATCGTGATAAAAACAGTCGTGTGACAGACTAACAGAGTAAAACCACACCTCAACACCTAAACAACCCGTCAGCTGACTGATCACAGTCTTACCTGTCGCCACCTCCATCAGCTGCCTCCTCCATCAGCTGCCTCCTCCCTGAAGGGTTAGGGTCCTCGTGTTTCCTGTTTCCTCTCAGAACAGTCTGGCCCAAACTCCACTAAACCATTTCTAATGTTCACGGTTGTTTCCCTGTCGATGTTTCTTTCAGCGTTTTAAACACTTTGGCAGCTAATCACAGCCGTCCAATCAGCACACAGCTCTCGTTAACAAGCTACAAAATGATTAATGTGAACAGAAGAGACGCCGGGAAAGATCCAACAGAGGAACGCTTTGTTCTTCTTTCAACACACACACACACACACACACACACACACACACACACACACACACAGAGGTAATCAGATTACTGCACATTTGTATTCAGGCCTGGATGAATCAACACAAACAGGTAAACCTGAATTACAGACAGTAAACTACATAAACTGCACCTCAGTGTCAGCTCAAGTCTTTAATGACAGTTTACTGGTTGGTTGTCATTCCCAGTCTGACCTGATGGGGGCAGTGTTGTGTAAATGTTAGAGTGATGTCATTCGTTTTTGTAACAAAGGTTACTACAGTAATGATTTATTATATTTGACTGTATATAAAAGACTTTAAAGGCAACTCAGTGATATTCAGCCACACACCTGAAAGTCAACATCAGGATTTTCCAGGATTTTCCAGGATTTTCCAGGGTTTTCCTTGGATGCACGACGTTGTCATGAATTTAGTTGTGAAAACAAAACACAAATAAGTGATGAAGTCATCATGTCACACCATCTCAGCTACACACAACATGTTGACCTGCAGGCTGGGAGGTAACTAGATTACATTTTGTTTCATAGTAATATTTTTAATGTAATGTTGCTTTTTCTGAGGTTTGAATTGAAGTCAAACATTATATGAAGCAACCTAAACCGATGAAAAGTTAAAGATTAAAATCAAACATCTTGGAAACAGTAACCAGTCACATCCATGTTTGGCTTTTATCTCTCAGGCAGGCTTTGATGTTGACCAGTGTAGTTAACAAAAGAAACCATTTTTTCTCTAATTTCATGTTTTTGACAGTAAGAAATGAACAAAGTGTGAGACACCGTGTGTTCATGAAGGTTTGTGTCCTTCACCAAAACCAGACCATGAAAATGTAAACATGATGGTGTGTGAAGGTTCTCGTGGTCCAGCTCGGGGTCGTCCAAGGAGCTTGGAAAGAAAAGCGTCTGTTTAAGTTCAAGGTTCTTATAAAGGGACGCGAGTATGCCATCATCTCCAAACCCAGAGTGGATAACCTCGTAGTAAAGTCCATCCAGCACAAAGATTCACTGAGTAACACAGTCTTTGTATTTCACGGCTACAGCTGTAGCTCCCACTGCTGCTCCCAGTGCTGCTCCCAGTGGACCAAACACACTTCCCACTCCCGCCCCGATCCCCACCGCCTTCAGGAACTTGTTCTTTTTCTCTGCACGCATTCTTGCTTCCTTCTCTCCCATCGCTATATTTTCTCTCCGAAGTCGCTCCTGCTCTTCTCTGACGGCTCTCTCAGCCTCCTGCAGCATCTCGTTGGTGTAACATTTTCCTCCGTGTCTCTGAACAATTATGTTGATCTTCTTCAGCAGCTCTTTGACCTGAGAGCGATCCTCACTCCTGTTGTTAAAAACATGATATCTTCCTCCACACTGTTGGATGAAGCCACTCAGAGGCGGACTTCCATTTATCAATGTGTCTATGTTCGCTTCATTGTCCACATCATCTCCATGTGTGAACAGCACCATAGTATAATCTGCTGCTTTTTCCCCAAAGATCTTCTGCAGGATTTTCACTGTTTGTTGTTCTTCTTTGGTGAATCTGCTGATCTGGATGATGATCAGGAACACATGAGGACCAGGAGCAGCAAAGGAGATGCATCTGGCAACCTCTCTCTGTAGCTCGTCTTCAGGTATATCAGTGTCAAACAGTCCTGGAGTATCAACAACATCCAGGATCTGACAGTCTACCTGATCTGTGATTTTCTGACACCCTGCTGTCACTGAAGAAAAGGCAGCTTTAGATTCAAAAGCTTTTCTTCCTAAGATGGTGTTTCCTGATGCACTCTTCCCAACTCCTGTTCTCCCAACAAGCACCATCCTCAGGTGTAGAACATCTTCAACTGCTGAAGAAGATGAACAGGTTACTGCTGTTATTAGTGGGACTCCCTCAACCAGCTCGTCACACTAGGACAGTTACATATACAGAATCAGGTGACACTGATGATGAAGTACGAGGAAGGAAAACCCAGGAATGGGAGAAGTAAAACTTACAGCATTACATAAGGACTGATTACTGAAATAAATCAGGAAATGACTCATGACTAAACATCTGAACAATCCAAAACAATCGCACGTCAATCAAAACAAAGACGAGAATGCTAACCATAATTTTCCTGAAGTTTACGAGAACCAGCAACCAAACTGGCAGAACTGGATTACTCCGCACATCGAAATCCCCCGAAACCAGTTTTACTGATAAAGTCAGTTTTTATGAAACTTTTATTTATTTATTTATTTTTTTCAAAGAAATCAATGTTGCTATTTAGTGTGATTGAGATTTTTTTTTTCTTTCTGTTGCATAGACGGCAGCTCTGTAGTTGCATTTTGAACATTACTTGATTACCATTAACTTTGCCAAATGTATGAAGAATATGGCTTTGTCCTAAATGCTGTTACTGTGATGACTCTGCCATTATGAGCTTTAAATGGAGCCAGGAAGCATTTAATCACAATGTATCTGTGCTAATAATTGGGTTTTTGGACCCAAAAACCCAATTATTAGGGTTACAGCATTAAAACAAATCTGTTCTTACCACTGCATGAACCACATGTTTCAGGATTTGTTGTTTCAAACAAATAAACATAAATTTAAAAAAAGTAACAGATAAATAAGATGTAGACACAGGGCACAGAAATAAAGACGGACAGCTCAGGTAAACAGGCAGCTCTGGAGTTTCTGTTATTATAAAACGTTTGTCTGTACTTACGAGCTTTTGAGCCGGCCATGCTGGTGCTGCTCAGGATTGTGAAAGCTGTTGCAGCTATTGACTCTGTTCATGAAGATTGGCCCTCCCTTTACAGTTTTTCTCAGTTGCTTTGGTGCATTTCTCACAACAGAATTAAACTTTGCACAATAGTTAGTTCAACCTCCACAACATGTAGTCGTTTTGGCACAACCTTGTGGCGGTTTCATGTTCATGTCCAAAGGCAAATGCCTTTGCAGTTGAGTAAGTACAAATATCTAAAGAATGGTCACTTTTGACTTGCTATTCATCACTATCTCCTTGCTTTTATCATGAATGTCACAATTATTTATACTTGTACCGGCTGAATAGTCATTGTCCTTACAAATAATAGTCTTCATTTCATTGCTTGTGTCAGTGCACTCAAAATTGTTGAACATCTTGTCAAACAATTTGTACACCCATTTTGAAAACCCTATTTTTAAGGAGTTTCCATGAAAATCTCCATAAATTACTTGAACCTTATCTCACACTAATGAAAATTGGTGTGTGTTACTCTTACTTGCAACCAATGAAAAGCCTCTTCTACCCAGTCACAGGTGACTCGCGTTACAGTATCCCCTACTCTACAAGTATATATATGATGTAAACCAACAGACAGGATTGGCATGAGGAGCATACTGAATCTACAAAACTGCAGAACATGGAACGTCAGCCTTGTGGAAGAGGGGTGAGGATCGGTGGAGGACGAGGACAAAACCGGGTAAGAAGAGGCCAACCACATAGACACGTTCCTGACGAAATCAGGGCAACACTTGTGGATCATGTGATAAACCGTGGCCTCACAATGGCCGAGGCTGGTCGAAGGGTGCAGCAAAATGTTGGGAGAACTACTGTAAGTTCTATTATTCAGACATTTCGTCAGGAAAACAGGTGAGTGTACTGTAATGTAGTTATTCAGCACAAACTAATTTGCTCTGCACTTTCATAGTCATACAGGAGACTTGCATTAGGACATGACCTTATAGATCTTTACATACAGACGTACTGTAACTGAAGCGCAGACTTGGCCCAGGTGTGGCATAGTGTGCTGTGGTACAATACAGTAATGCTGTAAAGAAAGGAGTTTTGAATGATAGTCCTGTAACAATTACTGTAAGCATGTTTGCGCTTATTTATGTTTGTGTTTTTTCATCTGCATCTCAAAAAGGACTGCCAGACAACCTAGAAGAGGTGGAAGAATTTGTGCAATGGTGGCTGCAAACAACGCTTTGAGACTGAGAGAAATACAAAGAACTGTCGTAGAAGATGACACCATCTTCGGAAATATTCAGTCAATATCAATTTCCACCATAGACAGAGTCCTCAGACGGAATGAAATGTCCATGAAGCAATTGTACAAAGTACCATTTGAACAGTGATCGAGTGAAGGAGCTCCGTCACCAGTATGTACAGGTAAAACATGTTTGCATATGTACCTCTGTTTACTGTAAAAGGCCATGTACTGCACTTACATTTATGCATGTTACTGTAATCCTATTTACAATTCAAACTGTACAATCTGTTGTGCCAAATGCACCATTAGAGACTGTTTTATTCTCATCCTTTGTATAGCGTATCCTGGAATAGGATGCCAGGGAACCCCTGCACACGTTTGTATATCTTGACGAAGCGGGATTCAATCTTGCAAAAGGCAGACGGCGTGGACAAAATCACATTGGAGAAAGAGCCACCATTCATGTCCCAGGCGAACGAGGAGGAAATATTACAATGTGTGCAGCAATCTCAGAAAATGGCGTTCACACCCATATTCCTCGTATTGGTGCATACAATACACAACACCTGTTGGCTTTTCTGGACGCTCTTTATAGGGACCTAATCCCACAAAATGAAAGGGATGATCCTGGTGACAATCGGACAATGTATGTAGTGGTTTGGGATAATGTTAGCTTCCATCACTCTGCTGTAGTCAGGCAGTGGTTTGCAGCACACGACAGGATGCTTATGGAGTTTCTTCCTCCTTACGCTCCATTCCTAAATCCAATTGAGGAGTTTTTCTCTTCCTGGAGGTGGAAGGTATATGACAGGCATCCACATACCCAAATGACCCTGCTAGCAGCTATGGATGCAGCTTGTGATGACATCACAGCAGAGTCCTGCAGAGGGTGGATTCGACACTCCAGAAGATACTTTCCCCGATGCATCGATAGAGCTGACATTCGCTGTGATGTTGATGCAAATATGTGGGCAGACAGACGGGAGCGTCTAGATATCAATGATTGATATGCAGCAGTGTCTGTTTTTCAGTTTGTTTGTTTCATAACTACTGCAGTAAGGTTTACTGTCTAAGTGAGTTTGTGTTTGCTGTAAAATGTTTGATTTACTGTATTTCCCCAGTTGCACAATGCTGTGAACAGTTTCAACTGAATATTATCAAGAGTGCATATGAAGTGTCTTGATTTTCCTTTACAATTTATGGTTTTCAACATGCCATGCATGCTGTCCGGACTTGACATGTCATTGGGAAGCACCTACAGAGAAATCCGTCACAATGAGAACATGTTCAAACCATTTGATTTTGTGACCAAAGGTGCTGGTGTTATGGCTTGTAATTGTGACAGCCCTGACACTTTGATATAAGTACTTGCTTTTGATGAATATATTATCTGTTTTGATTAAGGGACTTGCTTTTGAAGCATTGACTACTTATTTTGAACAACTGACTTTTCTTTTTGATGAAGTGACTCACTTTTGCAAGTTATCCACCATGTTTTGCAGTTTGCACTAATTGTTTTGAGAAGAGCCTTAGTAGTGGTGCAGAGATCAATTCTGTTGTGAGAAATGCACCAAAGCAACTGAGAAAAACTGTAATGCCACCATATCACATACAGGAACAACACTCCAGCTGTCACATCAGCACTTAGTGACTTGTTAAAGTGACTATAGGGCAGATTCCCGAGAGAAGACAGTCCTCAGTGGGTTTGTATACCACTCCACGTTCTGTCACATAAACAAAGCTGTAGTCGTGGGAGGAGGCCACATGGTTGGAAACTGGCTCACAAATGTTTCCTTTCAGGGGAAATTTTAGCCGAACTGCCATCAACCAAAAACTTTTAGTCTTGTTATCAATCAGCTGGATCATTCCATGCAACGTCGGTCAGTACCATCCGACCCCTCAAGTTTGTTTACTCTGTTTACTTATAGAGAGGCAACATTTTAACCTCAAAATACACTGTTGGCAGAAGTATTGACTCATCTGCCAGGTGGCTGGCCACACCTGAGGAAGCTGCACACACACCTGCAGCTGATCAAGCCTCGTCGGAGGAGCTACTTAGGAGTGTGGTGCCGCTCTCTCCGACGCTGGATCGTTTCGTGAGACTTCCGTTAGTTTCCCAGTTAGAAGAATTGGAGCTTTGTTACTGAGTGGTGTATTTACGGCTGCTTCTGTTACTTTCCCAGGAGGACTGCGGGACGAGAGGGCAGCAAACACGGACCACACTAACGCTAAGGAGTGGAGACACAGCACTGACACTGGATGAAGACACCAACAGGAGTCCGGGACACTAGGGGATTTATTGTTGTTTACTTCACCACCTTGTAAATAAACACTGTCTGCACTGAAGAGTCCGGCGTTTGGGTCCTGTTTCCCCACCTCCCCATGGTCTGCCAGCGCAGGCCATGACATATACAGTATATATATAGTGACGCACATTCTTATATTTGTACATATATTTATTCTCATATTCCTATTCTTATATTTGTCTTTGTTTCTTATGTTTCTTGTATTTTGCACATCTGTTGCTTGCGAAGCCTGCACACACATGTGCTGTACCAGTGTCCCAGCACTGTACTGCCACTGGGATGTACTTGCCTGGATGATTGAGCATGCTGTTTTGTCTGAAAGAGCCACTGATGGCTGTTTCCCCGTGTTCGGTGCGACAGCCCGAGTGTTGTTCCTGTGTGTAGGACAGGTCTGGCACCTTGCATTTAAAGGGAGGGACAATCGTCACGGTACAACAACCAGCTCATGCAGCAGGCATGTGACTCTGACACAGCTTCAACCCTGAGCAGCACCAGCATGGCCGGCTCACTACCTCGTAAGTACATCTACAAGTTTTATTCTGATTTACTGTTCAGACAAACTTTTTATAATAACAGTCAGAAACTGAGAAACTGCAGAGCTGCCTGTTTACCTGAGCTGTGATGAGTCATTCCTGTGACCTGAGTCTCTCTTTAATCTCTGTTGCTTTTTAACGTTTTGTTTCAAACACCAACACCTGAGTTCTTTGTGGTTCATGCAGTGGTGAGAACAGGTCTGTGCTACACAGGGTTGCAGGCACACCAACCACAGCCTGTCATTTGTCTTCTTAATAAACCGCGAGAGACTAAAGAGACAAATCAATAACTCAAGCTTCATCCCTGAGTGTATACACTAGATCGACGAGCTTCCACAGACGGTGACTGTGAACTGTGCTCAGAGGTGTCTGCAGCACCGACTCGACAACAGAAACGAACTCTAAATGATTTCCTGTAGATGATCAGAGTAATGCTGTTCTGCCAGTTTGACTGTGACTTCTCCGTGTCGAGCTAATTGTGGTTAGTTTTTTTTATGACAGTGATAGTTTGGATTGATGTGATGTTTCAGTTCAGGTGATTTCAGTCAAGTTTTCTCTGCCCTCAGTAATGTTACCTGTGCTTTCTTCCACACCTGCTGCACTCATCTCAGTATATATACACCCTCATTAACTATCCGGTCGTTAAGTGATGACGTGATGAATCCTACTTCCTAAAGTAGTCTGTGTTTAATATGCTTTTGTGTTGTTAACATGTTTAATGTTTTGTATTTTCTTCTATTTAATCTCAAAAAGCTCCTAAAACAGTCAGTGATCACTGTTGACCTCCCTCGGCTTTTATTACCGCTAATCATTTATTTAAGCTCAGTTTTTAAAACCTTAGGATGTAGCTACAGCCCAGCCCATGCAGCAGTATATGAATGACTAACCTCGTATTGTGGATGGATTATCTCAGTTGTTCTCCTGCTGAAGTTTGGTCCTTTTACAGCATCCTGCCATGCGATTACATTTGTTCCACCGAGAACACTCACGTTAACTTTTATCAAGTGGAAAAAAAGTTAGCTTGTTTATATTATGCTAACATAGCTGTGTCGCTAGCGGTCACATAGCACATCATTATATACCAGCTAGCCAAACTTCAGTAACCCTACAAACGTCACTGCTGTTTAGTTTTCTGTCTTCATTTATGTTGGAAGTGATAACAGAGCTGTACGTTTGAATTTGTTTCCAAAACCCCGCAGTCAGGACATGCTATATTGTATTTAGATAGAAGCTAGCGAGCTAACTTCCTGCTAACTTCTAACTCCGTTAAATGTGTTTAGACACATAGTGAGTGAAGAAGAAACACCCAATGCATCATGGGAATCCCCGGCAGCCTACATCTATTGCAGCATAACTAAGGGAGGATTCAGGGTCACCTGGTCCAGCCCTAACTATATGCTTTAGCAAAAAGGAAAGTTTGAAGCCTAATCTTAAAAGTAGAGATAGTGTCTGTCTCCTGAATCCAAACTGGAAGCTGGTTCCACAGAAGAGGGGCCTGAAAACTGAAGGCTCTGCCTCCCATTCTACTTTTAAATACTCTAGGAACAACAAGTAGGCCTGCAGAGCGAGAGCGAAGTGCTCTAATAGGGTGATATGGTACTACAAGGTCATTAAGATAAGATGGGGCCTGATTATTTAAGACCTTGTATGTGAGGAGCAGGGTTTTGAATTGATCAATTATTAAGTCATGTACTAACAGAGACTTGGAGGAGAGAGACCTAATATTTAATAATCCACATTTCACTGTTTTACTCTTTGGTTCAGATGTGGATACTGTATTGTTCTTTCTTTGTGATTTTTTATGTTTAAGTTGTTTGTTGCTGGTTTTTAGTTTGTTTTCTGTCTGTTTGGAAGCAGACACAGTCTCTATGGAGATGGGTTTTTGGGGGGGTAGCAGGAGGAGAGAAGCTGCAGAGAGGCGTGTAAGACTGCAACTCTGCTTCCTGGTCCCAACTCTGGATAGTCATGTTTTGAGGGGTTTAATAAATTTGTCCATATTTCTAGAAATGAGAGCTGCTCCATCCAAAGTGGGATGGATGCCATCTCTCCTAACAAGACCAGGTTTCCTCCGTCATCGTTAAGCTGAGGACGTATTTATATAATTTCACCTAAACCTGCAAACATTATTCTGTGGTTATATATAAAACTATCTGGTCGTTAAGTCTGACGTCACTAGCCGTGTCTGGGCCTAAACTCCGCTGCAGGTCCATATATCAAACGATCACTATGGCATTACTGAGAGTTGAAAACTGTCTAAAGTCTTTCATCTTTAATAAAATGATCAGCGTTCTGCTCTACCAGGTGTAACAATTGAGTTTAACATCCAGGCATCCATGAAAATGGAATTTATGACATTTAATGCTTTACAGTAAAAAGCAACTGTTTTGGGGATTTACCCCTCAGCCTGACACGGCTCAGAGACACCACTGTGTGGGAAAGAAACACAGCAGTTCCACAATCAAACGGTACATTTAACCTCAGTTCATGTCACCAACGTTCATGAAGTGGTGAAGCATGAACTCCTGCCTCTATAGATACGTGCGGGGAGCTTCTTGCAGCTTCTTCATGTTGGCCTGTGGATGCTCAGGTATCTCTTATTCTACGGTCTGACTCACGCCTCAGTCCGGATCACCGTCCCTCTCTTTGAGAACACTCAGACACACTTATCCACTCTGAATGACATGCTGATGTCCTCGCTGTAGATCCTGCTGATCAACACGTTGATGCCTCGCTCACTCCTGACACACAGCGTGATGTCATCCATGTACAGGAGGAAGCAGAAGGTCAGTCTCATGTTTATATTTTACTGTTCCACATGATGACTGAGAACTCCCACTAATAATGACAGCCATCTCTTTAACTTCCACAGCAGATGCAGAGGACCTTCACCTCAGGATGGTGCTTGTTGGGAGAACAGGAGTTGGGAAGAGTGCATCAGGAAACACCATCTTGGGAAGAAAAGCCTTTAAATCGACATCCTCTTTTGCTTCAGTGACGTCAGAGTGTCAGAAGGAAACAGGAGAGGTGGAAGGACAGACGCTGGCTGTCGTCGATACTCCGGGCCTGTTTGACATCACCGTGTCTGAGCTGGAGGTGAAGGAACAGTTTGTTAGATGCATCTCCTTTGTTGCTCCTGGTCCTCATGTGTTCCTGATCGTCATCCAGATTGGCAGATTCACCAAAGAAGAACAAGAAACAGTGAAAATCCTGCAGGAGATCTTTGGAAAAGAAGCAGCAGATTATACTATGGTGCTGTTCACACATGGAGATGATGTGGACAATGAAGCGAACATAGACACATTGATAAATGGAAATCAGCGTCTGCATGGCTTCATCAGTCAGTGTGGTGGAGGATATCATGTTTTTAAGAACAGAAGTGAGGATGTCTCTCAGGTCAGGGAGCTGCTGGAGAAGATCAACACCATGGTTCAGAGCAACGGAGGAAAATGTTACACCAACGAGATGCTGCAGGAGGCTGAGAGAGCCGTCAGAGAGACTGAACGAATTCAGAGAGAAGAAACTGAGATGGTGGAAGAAGCAGGAGGTGCAGGAGGACAGGAAGAGAAGAAGAAGAAGTTCCTGAAGAGTGTGGGTATCGGAGCGGGTGCTGGAAGTGTGCTGGGTCCAGTGGGAGCAGCACTGGGAGCGGCAGTGGGAGCTGCTGTTGCAGCAGCGAAAGAGAACAAATGTGTCATACTGTGACATGAAAAGCAATTTTAATGTTATCATCATCATTAGTTACTGATCATCTGACCTGTAAGAAATTATTTTCATTCACAACCCTCAGTCGGTCATATTATGGATTAAAATTATATTGTGGATAATTTGACAGCTGCCAAACTGCACCTGACTCCCTGAATATCAGTATCCAACACATTTTGTTCCCGTGTAATAAAAATAAAATGTTTCTTTGTAAATAAAAAGCTCAGTGAAATCCAGAGTGGATCTGTGGCAGGATGTCAGCTGTGCAACAAGCCCAGCTGTGAAATTCCCTCACAAATACATATTTCACAGTCACCTGTTAAAGTCATCGAAGAGGACGTGATTGGGACTGACAGCAACTCAGCCATGAAGTGGTCGGCCACGTAAATCAGCGAGCAGGTGAGGCGCAGAGTGAGCGTAGGTCACCAGCTTTCTGCAGAGCCAATCACGACGGACCTCCAAACTTCAGATTAGCTTCATGGAATGAGTTTCCATGGTGACCAGAGCACTACATCCAAACACCAAGCGTAGACCAAAACATTGGATGCAGTAGTCTTGCTGTAAACTGCCTGATGTACTTCTTAGTTGTGGTCACTTCCTAATTGGCTCAAATTATTTGCTCTTGACAAAAACGTTCAAAAACGCATCATCAGTCCTCTAAGTCCATATTCTAATTTTTTAAGTCTTCTTGGGTCAGTGATGTTCAGTATTCAGATTGTTACACAAAGTAAAGTAATATGCATTAGCTGCTACTTTTCCTAGAAATACTGCCGTATGTTACTTGCCTCATCTTTACCAGTTTACAATATAAACCTGAGGCTCCAGTGCCACTCCAACACAAATCCCTACCCTAACGAGGACACACATTGTTACTTTTAATTTTTACATATCAAACCAAAGCAAAGATAAACACCAATCCAAACAGACTTTAAAGTGGTCGCCACGGTGATTCTGGTGTAAAATAATGAGCATGTAGAAATGGAGGCTGCAGCCTGGCTGCTCGTCAGGCTGTTGAAGTTCAGTCCTGAAAGGCTGAATCGTACGGTGCCACCACGTTCCTCCTCCATCAGCGGCCTGCAGTGGGAGCGTGCAAGAAGGAAAACAATGCTTGTCGTTTGATTTTTTCCTTTTCTCTCTGTCTAGCATGCGGATAACTGAATAACCTTTGTAATTCAACTACAGTAGTATAACAGTTACTGTAATATAATTACTAGCTGGCTTATGGCCCTTTGTGCTGGGATCATGGTACTGGTCCCAGCACAAAGTAAAGGGTTGCTTCAGGCATAAAAATGCCTGTTGGCCAACTGGGTGCTGGTGGAAACTGTGCTACTGATGGCCAATGACAAAGGAAGAGGAAAGGGACAAGGTGTGTCCAAGACCTTCTGTGTGAGCAGAAAATCTTTACGGTTTTTTCATGTACTGCTGCTTACATAGAGCTAATTTAGATTTTTTAAATGAATCTTTATGGTGACATGTTGTGGGGAACAAAGACCAAACAGTCATTTTATTAAAACGAGGAGAAAACGATCACCTCTTCACTGGGTGCAGAATTGGCCCTGTGGCGTTGAGGTACAAGAATGAGTCAGTTTACACATCATATTCATGTGAGTGCGGCTTTATTAACCCTCATGCTGCACAGCAGCGCTCCCCAACCTTTTAATGTCAGACAGGGAGCGGCCTTTAAGGTGTCGCAGATAAATACAACAAAATAAACGACCAAGAACAAACTGGTGTTTTGTAAATATAATAACAAACTTGAATTAACTGTGTCATTGTGTAACTTCATTAGCAGCTTCCTCCTGAAAATGCACCAACGACATTGAGAGTAACATCCTCCTCTCCGCCCCTTAATGCGCCCTGGTCGCTATGGTAACGTGTAAATATTTCTTTCAAAATAAGACACAACTACAACAGGGGA
Organism: Neolamprologus brichardi; assembly: GCF_056152115.1. NCBI lineage: Eukaryota > Metazoa > Chordata > Actinopteri > Cichliformes > Cichlidae > Neolamprologus > Neolamprologus brichardi. The sequence continues at coordinate 34,417,525 of NC_142113.1, read as the reverse complement.
AAGACCCGGGGAACGATACAAACCCTGAAAACCATCAATTTCACAGCGGAGCCTCGACTCTCGTGGCCCGGTACCAAACGACTCACTGCTGTGCAGAACCTGTGATGAGGGCAGACGTGACATCACCACGCACAGGAAGGGGAGACGTGACATCACCACACACACCATTCAGAAACCATCACATTGTTAAAAAAAACAAGGAAGAGAAAGGTAAACACAATTTGCTCAAACCTTACGAGAACTTAGTCAAACTGGCTAAACAGCATTACCTTCTGTACTTTCATCTTTGTATCAGGCCATAACACAGGTCATCACACAGGTCATCACACAGGCGCTCTCCAGCAGTGTGTCAGTGTCCCGCTCCCTCCCCTCACTCAGGATGGCCCCGCCCGTCCATGAGGGGTGACATCACGACGCACAGGAAGGGCAGACGTGACATCACCACAAACAGGAAGGGGAGACGTGACATCACCACACAGAGGAAGGGCAGACGTGACATCACGACACACAGGAAGGGGAGACGAGACATCACGACGCACAGGAAGGGCAGACGTGACATCACGACGCACAGGAAGGGCAGACGTGACATCACGACGCACAGGAAGGGCAGACGAGACATCACGACGCACAGGAAGGGCAGACGAGACATCACGACGCACAGGAAGGGCAGACGTGACATCACGACGCACAGGAAGGGCAGACGTGACATCACGACACACAGGAAGGGGAGACGAGACATCACGACGCACAGGAAGGGCAGACGTGACATCACGACGCACAGGAAGGGCAGACGTGACATCACGACGCACAGGAAGGGGAGACGAGACATCACGACGCACAGGAAGGGGAGACGAGACATCACGACGCACAGGAAGGGCAGACGTGACATCACGACGCACAGGAAGGGGAGACGTGACATCACCACAAACAGGAAGGAGAGACGTGACATCACGACGCACAGGAAGGGCAGACGTGACATCACCACAAACAGGAAGGAGAGACGTGACATCACCACACAGAGGAAGGGCAGACGTGACATCACGACACACAGGACGGGGAGACGTGACATCACCACACACAGGAAGGGGAGAAGTGACATCCCACACACAGGAAGGGGAGACGTGACATCACCACACACAGGAAGGGGAGACGTGACATCACGACAGGACAACAGGAAATGGAAATATAACTAAACAATAAAGTGAACACGATACTCAAAAAATAGAAAACCCAAATTTTACTACAGGCCAAAAAACACCATGAACTAAAAGGCTGGGTCACATGACCCAGATCCATGACACCACTCTTCCAGCGGATCCAGCTGTTGATGTGCTCTCACAATATAAAGCCGACTGTTGTTGTGATTTGGCTATATACAAATACACTGAACTGAATTGACAGTATGCAGATTTAGGGATGTAGTGACCGTTGGACGCTGTCTGTGCATTTCAGGCAGAGATACAAGACGCTGACTCAGTGATCCACCTCAGCAGGATCTACAGCGAGGATATCACGATGTCATACAGAGTGGGTAAGTGTGGGCGAATAGCTGCAAAGAGAGCGACAGTGATCTGGACTGCAGGGGTGGATCTACCAGTGGCACGATGCAGGACATACAATTAAATAGAAACATGACCTTTTTTGTAAATAAGAGAGATTTTAATACATTCTTCACTCTGTGGTCTGCTGCTGGAAAGAGATGCGTTGGGTCAGTGAAACAGTATCAATGGAAACAGAACCTCAAACAGCCGAAGAACGACATCAATGCAGAGCTGTGGCTTCTGAGGTATCTGGAGTATTTTCTGCTTTCCTGTCAAACTCCAGGGAATGCAGGAACTCCAAGCTTACAGGAACCTACAGTCAAACTGGCTGAACAGGATCAAAAGATTTCACCTGAGCTCAGTTTCACTCATCAGGTAAAGGCTGTGGACCGCAGTGAGCATCAATCAGTAAAAACAGCAGAGTTTGTACTTTACTGTCTGTGTGGTTTCTTCATGTCAGAACACCAACAGCTGCTCATTGTTGGGTTGTGACCTTTCAACATGAACACCTGTAACTTCATGTTGTCAGGTCTGACACCAACCACAGGTTTTCTCAGCAGGAACAATCAAAGCCTTCGTTTTCCTGCAGACTGTGTAAAATAAACCTGTTTCCAGCTCTGCGTGGTAGGGCTGGCTGTCGACGTCAACTTCTGTGTTCAATTTGATTGAATTCAGACTCAGACGGTCAGAAATATTCATTCATTTATCAGTACTTATCCATATTTAATATCCACATATTAAACCGAAGCTGACACTGCGAGACTTCATCAGAGGTGTGAGCGTCACAGCAGAGGCCTTTGTGTCAAAGGAGGATCAAACAGACGAACATGAAGCAGATGTTCTGGCTTTTTATAGCAAATAACCTTAAAATGTTCTGCAGTAGAACAAAAACTGAAGCAAACCATGAATCAACACGTGAACATGACCTGATGCTGCTGAAGCAGAGTTACAGAGGTTTGATTACAGACACAGCTGAGCGTTTGTAAAAGTTCACGTTTCCTCAGTGCTGAACAGCTGAAATGAGGCTTCCCTGTCGGAGGACGAAGAGCCGAGCACAGCAGCAGACTGGTGCATAATGAGCAGAGAACAATGCAGAAAACAGAGATTTGATGGTAAACTGGTCTGTGAGTGCAGACAGAGCCGTGCAGGAAGTGGGATTTTATCGTGCTGGAAGCAGAACAGCCAAAGTCAGAGCGAATTCATGACGATGTTCATCATCATCCTCTTTTGCTGCTGCTTCAGTGAGTTTTGGTCAGATTGATGAAACCTGCAGCATCAGAGTCAGTGAGCTGTCAGCTTGTAGCCCCGACGGCGTGTCCGTGCCGTCACACAGGACACAGAAACAACCAATCACAGTGCAGTTTAACATGTAGCTCTTGGTTTGTTTTTTACTTTTTTATCTAGATTGTATTTTATGATAGAAATTTGGTTTAAACAGTAAATCAAAAGTTTCAAATGTACTTACGAGCTTTGGTGCCGGCCATGTTTGTGCTGCTCAGGATTACAAGCTTACAAGCTGGCTGCAGTTAAACCTTTACTCAAAAAGCATCTCTAGACCCAGCAGTCTTAGCTAATTATAGGCCAATCTCCAACCTTCCTTTCATATCAAACATCCTTGAAAGAGTAGTTGTCAAACAGCTAACAGATCATCTGCAGAGGAATGGTTTATTTGAAGAGTTTCAGTCAGGTTTCAGAGTTCATCACAGCACAGAAACAGCTTTAGTGAAGGTTACAAATGATCTTCTTATGGCCTCTGACAGTGGACTCATCTCTGTGCTTGTCCTGCTAGACCTCAGTGCAGCGTTCGATACTGTTGACCATAATATATTTGTTTGTGACTTGAGCCTAGGCTAGTGGAAATGGCACCGGTGTGCACGGCTCGCCATCCACGGCTGTCAGATCCACCTTTGGTCTGCGTGTTTTTATTGTTTGTGTCACTTTTATTGAACCACGCTGACTCTCTACTGACCTACGATCGTGAAACTCTGTTAAATATTCAACAACACAGAGAATTTGAAAGGACTAGCGTTGATGGACAGGACGTTTTTCCACCTCTGCTACTATATGGGGTACTGGATCACCTGGATTACAGCCCTACCCCATCTCATAAGAAGAAGCACTTTAAACGTCGCAGAAAACGCAGCGGGCTGTGAGTGAAATTAAGATTATATTTAGCTCTTTCATCTGGCAGAGACAGAACAGTTTCCCAATGCACTCTGGCAGAAATCCGACCTTTGCACCGGCGTTTCGTCTCTCGTCGCTTCCTGGAACCTATTGCCACCTGGCTGGTACCTGCTGTCGGCTCGGCTGAGGAGATCCAGCGTCCCCGCCTTCTCTTACCTCATCTTCGCTGCGGTGGAACGAATCCGCGAAGCGAATCCGGCCATTGAAACAGGTTCCCTGGATGGCTGTCACCGGTCTGATGGACCCTACCAGGATTGCTCTGGTTAACGCTAAGTCGTTAGCAAATAAAACGTTCATATTGAAGGATTCTTCACTTCTCATAGTCTGGATTTCCTCTGTGTGACAGAAACCTGGCTAAGTGACGGTGAGTTAAGCGCTTTCTCAGAACTATCACCGTCAAACTGTGCGTATGTTAACTCACCGAGGACTACGAGCCGAGGCGGAGGAGTGGCCACAGTTTACAAAAATACTTTTCACTGTCGCCAACTGTCACCTGTCACTTTCTCCAGTTTTGAACTGAATATGTTTGAGCTTGGTAGCAGTCATCCTGTTCTTTGTGCGGTTTTTCTGCTCTTGACGAAGGCGGTCGCACTTTTCTCCTCTCCCTTAGCTTCCCTGCTTAGCCTCTCATGTCCTCGTCTAGTCTCGCAGTTTTTTTATTGCTTTTCCCTGGAACAGTCTCTCTCAGTCTGTTCTCTAAAACCTAAAAGAGGAATTATGGATTGGATCAACTGGTCTCTAAATGCAACTGACACCCTTTCTCAACGAGAAGTTTGGGCTCGGGTGAGCCTGAGTGCTGAAGATATCTACCTATTCTGAACCATGGTAACAGGGTTCTGGCTGATCGGAGCTGGCTTGGCCCTGACTTATCGGAGAATTAAGAAAGCGGAACTGGCTGTTCAAAACCCCACAAGGCTGCCCGCTGGGATTGAAACAATGGGACGAGGTGCGGCTTCTCAACATGGGCTCACTGAGTGCAGCACGGATAAGATCTTGGAGAGGCTACGGCTGCTGTGAATACTCAGAATAAGATCTCTGACTGCAGACTGGATACATCTCGGAGAGGCACACTGCCGTGAGTTCTCACAATCGACTCCTTGAGCACAAGAAATGACAACATCACAGAACACAAGTATGGCGAAGCTCGCGGCTCTCCAACGGGAGATTGAGAGACCAGTGTTGGACTGTAGAACTGCTTTGAACTTCTCGTGAGTTGTTTGCACTAAAGTAAAAAGCACCATCACTTATGCGGACACCCTCTCGGCGCCAGCTACAAGGCTGGAGCTGAACAAAACTCCCTGATAACGACTGTGTTTAGTCTGTTCTTCCCATTCCCTGCAAGCCCACCTGGGTTGGCTGGAAGACTGTTTACTTATCCTGGCAGGGCGAAGGACACTGTCTCAGCTGAACTATGGACACACACACACATACATATACACTGATATGCACACACTCATCCCCCCTCCCTTTCCAAACGCCTTCGACGCTTATTCCCCTCCGATGTTGACGGTGGATCAAGGAGACCAGCGCACGCAGGCCCAGATGTCTTCATTGGCTGTCTCTCACCTTTACCCCCCCTGCTGCTCGTCATGTGTTTCTTTGGTGTTTTTTCTGTTCTCAAACTGATCTCCCTGTTGGAGCTCAGTCTGGGGGGAGTTATTTTTTCTCCTTATCTTTCCTCATGTGGTGCATTTTCCATTGTTAGACCTCTCTGACCTGTCTTCCCATGTGATGTTTGTGTCATGTATGTATGGTCGGAGGGTAAGATGGCGCCGCCATTGCGTGGAATAGGTCGGCAGCCTTATGGAAGTGGCATTTCTGGTAAAAAACTACATTTCCCGCGAAAATGACAACACTTCCGGTTTCGGGCAGGTAATGGTGGACATGCGGTAATGACACCCGGTTACGCCAATCGGAGGTCACTAAAATCAATATTGAATCGGTGTGCAACTTTGCCAAAACAATGTGGGACTCTGTAGTTTTCTCTGGTCCCCTCCCCAATCAGACCAGGAGTGACATGTTCAGCCGCATGTTCTCCTTAAATTGCTGGCTGTCTGAGTGGTGACCCAGAAATGATGTGGGCTTCATAGATAATTGGCAAACCTTCTGGAGGAAACCTGGTCTTGTTAGGAGAGACGGCATCCATCCCACTTTGGATGGAGCAGCTCTCATTTCTAGAAATATCGACAAATTTATTAAACCTCCCAAAATATAAAAATAAATAAATAAATAAAATAACTATCTTTAATCAAGGAGCTCCGCATCTGGGTCCATTCAAACCCTGAAACCATGTGCACAGGGTGAATCTGCTCTCATCTGTGAACAGCACTGGGTGGTGGACCTGTCGGTTCTGACAAATAGAGGATATTGGGCCCTCAAGTCACCCTCATGAAGTCTGTTTCTGATTGGTTGGTTAGAAAAGGACTACTGGAGGTCATTTTGCAGTGTAATCCTGCTCCTCCTTGTGCAAAGCCGCAGATATTGGTCCTGTTGATCAGTTGAGGGTCTTTTATGGCTCTGTGCAGCTCTCTCAGTCTAATTGTCCTGGATTTTTGACCAAGCATTTTGAGGTGGTTTTCTTGGACTCAAAGTTTTGTTTTTGGATTTCAAAGATGGTTTGAAGTGCATGCTCTACATTATTTTGTTCTGAGTTCAGTATTCGCTAGTGCTTCTCAGTTTTTTAATATATATATATCTATATATTTCTAGTTCACGGGTTCCTTTTGTGTGCAAGTCTCAGTGATTTGTCCTAAGCGTCCCTTTGTTGAGCCCTTCTTGTCTTCGTTTGTGTTTTGCCTGCTGTCAGTGTCAAGTACTTACATGCCATCCTGAGGAGTTGGACTACCTGTTAAACCTCTGTACCACCTCATGCCAATGCAAGGAAAAAAAGTCAAGGAAGCAAAAAGAAACAACAACAGTGACATCAAAGACCTGAAATCAGTTTAATGTCACCCTCTGTGTCTCTGTGACCTGTTTTTACAATTAGATTGACAGAAATCACAAATGCAAAGTATGAAAGGAGTAGAATAATTTCTGTACATGAGAAATCAAGGAAAAATGTTTTCCCACTAATAAAAGTGACATTAAATACATACATACACATTGAGATCAGGAGCACTGCAGACTCCCAAAGTTAGAGGTCACTAATAATGAGGATCATCAGCTCACACACTGAGTACTCCCACAAAAACTCAAATCGTGAGTAAATACCAACAGGTTTCACAGTATACCACATTCTCCTTGTTTCGCTGCCACAACTGCAACTGCCACTCCTGCTCCCAGCGCTGATCCCACTGGTCCTAATATGAATCCAACACCTGCTCCTATCCCAGCAGCCTTCAGGAACTTCGCCCGTCTTCTCGCTTCTTCTTCTCCCATGTCTGGATTTTCTCTCCGAAGTCGTTTCACCTCTTCTCTGATGGCTGTCTCAGCTTCCTGCAGCATGTCATTGGTGTAGTATGTTGCTCCGTTTCTCTGAACCATGGTGTTGATCTTCTCCAGCAGCTCTTTGACCTGAGAGCGATCCTCACTCTTGTTGTTAAAAACATGATATCTTCCTCCGCACTGATTGATGAAGCGATGCAGAGGCCGATTTGCACTGATTGAGCTGTGGATGTCGACTCCATTTTGCAGGTTGTCTCCATACGTGAACAAGACCATAATATAACGTGCTGCATCTTCTCCAAACATCTTCTGAAGAATTTTAATCGTTTCTTCTTCTTCGCTTGTGAATCTGGTCGACTGGATCACAACCAGAAACACGTGAGGACCGGGAGCAGCAAAGGTGATGCATCTAACAATCTGTGTGACCACCTGATCCACAGACAGGGTGGTGTCAAACAGACCTGGAGTATCAACTACAGTCAGTGTATGACCATCCACCTGGGCTGTTTCTTGCTGACACTCCAACGTTACAGAAGAAAAAGAAGAAAAAGACTGAAAAGCTTCTCTTCCTAAGATGGTGTTTCCCGCTGCACTCTTCCCTACTCCAGCTTTCCCAAGCAGCACCATCCTCAGGTGGAGGTCCTTTGCATCTGTTGAAGAAGATGAATAGATAAGGTTAGTTGTTCTTCCTGAGGCAGCTCATCACAGTCGGACAGTGTGGACTTCAGCTTCGACCTTGGCAGATTAGTGTCTCTGTGGCTGTTTCTGGTGCATCATTACACATGATTCTGAATATTAAGTATGTTTTAATGGTTAAACACAGAATAGTCATGATTTATATGTGATTTTGCTGATAGTCACTGATCAGAATATTATCGGGTGTAAGTTTAACCAATATAAAAAAATAAGAAAATATCCATCGGCCATCTTTTGTCGTCTCAGGCCAGGTCACGGGAGCAGCAGCATTAGCAGAGAAGCCTAGACCTTCCTCACCCCAGCCACCTCCTGCAGCTTGTCCAGGGGGACACCAAGGCATTCCCAGGCCAGCCGAGGTCTCCCCCAGGACCTCTTCCCTGTGGGACATGCCCATGTCCTAGTCAGATGTCCAACATACCTCAACTGGCTTGTATTCCTGTTCTTGTTCTTTCGGTCACTACCCAAAACAACCATAGGTGATGGTAGGGACCCAGGTCCACCGGTAAATCAAGAGCTTTGCTTTTGTGCTCAAGACCCAGAGGTTCTTAAACTCCTCTACTTGGAGTGAGGCATCCCTGACCCGGAGTGGGCACTCTGTGGGCACCCGGCTGAGGACCACGGCCTCAGATTTGGAGGTGCTGATTCTCATTCCCACTGATTCACACTTGGCTGCAAACTGTTCCAGTGTGATCTGGAGGACATCACCTGATGAAGCCAACAGAACCACATTATGTGCGAAAAGCACAGATGAGGTTCTGAGACCACCCAAGTGGAGGCCTTCTGCTGCTTGGCTACTCTTCGAAATCCTGTCCATAAAAACTCTGAAGAGAACTGGTGACGAAGAGCAGCCCTGGCAGAGTCCAACAACCACCAGTAACTAATCCAAGCTCTTGCAATGGTTGTATAAGGATCGACAGCCCATATTCCTGAAGCACCTCCCACAGACCACTCTGAGGGATGCAGCTGAATGCCTTCTGCAAGTCCACAAAAACATGTAGACTGGTTGGACAAACAAACCTGAGGTTTGACTAACAGACGGACTCTCCTTTACAGCACCCAGGCACAGACTTTCCTGGGGAAGTTGAGGAGTGTGATCCCCCTATAGTTTCCCCCTTCTTAAAGATAGGAACCACCACCCCCACAACATCCAGAGGGTTCAGGAACTGAGGGCAAACCTCATCCACCCAGGGGCCCTACCACCAAGGAGTCATTTAACTGCTTCAGTGACCTTACCCCACCAATGATTGGTGAGCCGTTCCCCTTGTCCCCAGATTCTGCTTCCTCTATTGGACATACCAGTGGGATTAAGGCGGTCCTCGAAGTAGTCCTTTCACCACAAGGCAATTTCCTCAGTCAAAGTCAACAGCAACCTGCACTACATGGTGCCATGTGCACTTATGGACGCCCTTGCATTCGAACATGGTCTTTGTAATGGACAAACTGAGGTTTGCACAGAAGTCCAGTAACAGAGCACCGCTGGGGTTCTGGATCCAGGCCTCACTGTCATTGCCCACATGAGTGTTGAAGGCTCCGAGTAGGACACCTGGGGACATCTCCCATAAAGAGAACATAAGCAGAAAATGACTACAAACCATAATAAATCCCTTTGATGTCTGAATGCATTCAGTGTTGTGAAATAAAAGCTTCCCTCAAAAGTAAAAACTAACAAGCCTGTTTTGAACATGTAAAAGGAGTAAAAGACAATATACGACAGATATCTGAAGATTCAACAGAAAATAAAAAAGAATATTTATTTTATGTCCAAAACAGTCACCCTGTTCGTTGGTGTGATAGGAAGGATTACACCTTTGATTGGTTTTTGCTTCAGGGATCTACATTTGGCACAGTTACACAGAAAAACCTCATTTGTTTTGTAAATGAGATTTCAGCCCATTTTCTGATTGGTGCCGTATTAATAAGCTGATTTAAACCGTTTAAATGTCCAGTCACCACATCTACATTTTCTGCATACTGATTAGTTTGCTCTTTTCTTCCATGTTGTGCAGTTTCCAGTCTTTTTTTCCTACGTACATTACAGATGCTGAGTAAAAATCCAAATCTTACAATCATGGTAAAATGACAGTACACAGTTTCACTTTTAGGGTTTTACATATCAGGAGATAATTTCATGTTTAGGTTGTCCCAGTTTAGTTCTAGTTAGTTTTGCCTCAGTGTCCATCTGCCTTTTGTTTTTTTTTACCAGCCTCTGATAAACAGCTCGCTGTTCGTTAAGTCATAGCTTTGCCTCCTTCTGGGTCCGCACCTGTAACTCCACACAGTCTGCAGCATCTGTCTCTGACAGCAGTGATGATTCAGTGATTCATGCAAAGCGCTCTAAGCTCTGCAGCAGCTCGGTTTGTTTTACAGCTGTTCTGTCGGAGATTTGCTGCTGTGCTTGGATCTTTGTCCTGTTGATGACAGTTTGGTCCAAGCTTTAGATGTAGGACAGACATCCACTCAAAGCCCAAATCATCGTCCTTCCAGTGCCGCGCCCACAGTTCGTATGAGGTGTTTGGTTTCCTCCAAACGTGCTGCTGCTCATGATGGAGGAAACCCAAGATCCATGTTGGTCTTGCAACCTTTCCAAACCAGCTGCACTTGTTCAGTCTGTTTGTAATTGTGCTGTCGTGCAGCTCTTGGGTGTTCCTGTAAGCTTTGAACACGCTGACCTCTGGTTGAGTTTGCTGGATGTCCACGTTCAACATCAGAAAAATGCTAAACCCTTCCATCGTCGTACCAACAAGGAAGAGAACGCTAACCACAAACTGGCTGAGCAGGTTTACTGTATGCGCATCAAAATAAATCTCCTAAATCAGTTTGTCATGAAGTCACCGCTGCAGACACCAACCACGGTCTTTCATGGTTTGGTTCCTGCAAGCCATGTAAAAGAAATCTGTTTCCAGCACTGCATGGAGCACATGTTTCAGGATTTTGAGCTTCAAACAAACGTTTCACAATAAAAACAACAGCAGGACGAGAGACATAGACACAGGACACAGAAATAACCAGTCACAGTTCAGTTTAGCACGTAGGTCTTTTTATCATTTATTATATAACGTTTGTCTTATCAGTAAATCAGGATAAACGTTGTGAATGTACTTACGAGCTAGTGTGCCGGCCATGTTTGTTAAAAAGCTTTGCACCTTCCTGCTGCTGCTCTGCACTGTACCAACGGGACCGGTCCTTCCTTTAATACAACTGTAATGCAACAACAGCACTTAGTTGAAGATGCTGCAGGGCAGGTTCCAAACCCGCTGTCATTGGCCAGCCACACAGTGATGTCACAGCCTAAACAACCTGCAGTCCCAGAATGACGCTGAGCCTGAGATTTCTCTTTTAGAGGAACTCTTACCCTGGTCTAGTATCAGACAGACAGCAACAAGACAAAGCAACAAGGTGACATATACCAGTTTATAAACTGTGTTGATCGGCCAGTAAAACCAGAGTCATGATAAACAAGATATACGAGTGTTTTTTCCTCAATAGTTTCACGTTTACTGTCTAAGGACAGTGAGACCGCTCTGCTTATGAGCAACAAAAAAAGTCAAAAATAAAACAGCTCGTTCATGTTGGTGGAAAAATGCACCATGTGGACCAATCAAAAAATGATATGGCAACATGACATTTGGTTGTTTAGGAAGAGGGGGAGGTTTTAGGAGAGAGAGAGAGTTTTGAGATGTGAGAGATTTGTGATGTTTAGCGTGTTTGGAGTGTGTAGTTAATGCGTTGTCTTGTGTAGTTAATGTGTTGTCTTGTGTAGTTAGTGTGTAGCTTGGTGTTGTGTGTCAGAACATTGAGGCGACTGCTGTCTCCAGGTAAAACAGGAGTGACACACCTGCTGCTGTCAGAGCTGCAGGTATCAGGCTGTGATGTTTCCTTTATAGTGGACAGAAATATTTGCAGTGGCACAAATAATTTGTGGCATCTTATTGAAGAACAGCTGATTGTTCTGTAAATAGTTTGAAATGGTTATTAAAAAAAGGGTAAAAGGTAAATGGCTGCAAGTAACTTTGTTGTTCGCAAAACGTGTGCATATAAATTAAAACTGACAATTTATATTTGCATTTAAAGTTATGAAATATGATCATTAAACATGTTTGTGGTTATTACAGTAAAAAAATAACTTTTTCTGCTCAGATTTCATGTTCTTTGACTGATTTTAGATCAGTTGTGTTAACACAGTTTGTCACAATGAAAACATGACTGTAAATTCAGACACGTGAGGTTAAACGAGGGTTAGGGTCCAACCCAGAGGGTTAAACTTTTTTTTTTAAGTTACTTTTCAAGTAATTAATTACTTTTAGAATCTTGTGACTCAGTTACTTTTTTGAAGAAGTAACTTTTAACTATAATTAATTACTTTTTCAGAGTAACTTGCCCAACACTGCTGATTTCACACTGAGGTGCAGCGCTGTAAACTTGCAACTGCTGAAGCAAATAAATCTTTTAAACGACACGTTTCTCGTGTTCCTCCAAAGAGAAAAAAACACGTCACTTTGCTTCGGCATGAAGCAACAACGAAACCGCTGCCAGATCCCAAATATGAACAGACCGTAATGCTCAGGCAGAAAACCTCAGGTCTGTTATAAGAGCTCAGGCGCCAGAGTCACCTCCATGCATTCTGGGAAACTGCTGGTTACATTAGTATAGTGCAGGTTATATAGATGTTGAGGGTCTGTTTGATAACCAGACTCATTTATTATCATGTTAATAAATATTTAGGCTGTGACATCACTGTGTAACTGGAATAACAAGATTGTCTTCACCAGCATTTTCTTTGTCATTGTTTGTTATCTTATTATTATTAATGTTATTACTCTGGAATCTTTGTTTTGCTGCACTTGACAGAAACTGTCATTGGCCTCTCATCAATCTGTCATGGATGAAGGTGAAACGTCTTCAAGTAACTTAAAGAAGTCCAGACGCTTTTCTTTGCAAGCTCCTTTGACTACGATGACCTGGATGACTGAGAACCTTCACAGACAGTTTCTCTCTGGAATCTGCAGCATCTAAGTGTTGTTGTGACAGCAGGAGTGTTGTTGTTGTTTCATGCTGTGGAATCAAAACCAGGAACTCATTTTTGGTTCACAGCCAGGGTTAAATATCCCCTAACACTGACACGTTGGGACTGCAGGTTATTTACACTGTGTTTGATGAACCAATGAAAGCTCTGTTCTCTCTGCAGTCTGCCCTGCAGCAACTCTAACAAGTGCCTGAGCGTTAAAGTGACGGCGTCCTCGGGGTACAGCACAGAGCAGCAGCAGGAAGCTGTCGGTGCAAAGCGTTGTAATCCTGAGCAGCACAAACATGGCCGGCACCAAAGCTCGTAAGTACATTTGAAACTTTTGATTTACTGTTTAGACCAACTTTCTATCATAAAATACAATCTAGATAAAAAGCAAAAAACAAACCAAGAGCTACATGTTAAACTGCACTGTGATTGGTTGTTTCTGTGTCCTGTGTGACGGCACGGACACGCCGTCGGGGCTACAAGCTGACAGCTCACTGACTCTGATGCTGCAGGTTTCATCAATCTGACCAAAACTCACTGAAGCAGCAGCAAAAGAGGATGATGATGAACATCGTCATGAATTCGCTCTGACTTTGGCTGTTCTGCTTCCAGCACGATAAAATCCCACTTCCTGCACGGCTCTGTCTGCACTCACAGACCAGTTTACCATCAAATCTCTGTTTTCTGCATTGTTCTCTGCTCATTATGCACCAGTCTGCTGCTGTGCTCGGCTCTTCGTCCTCCGACAGGGAAGCCTCATTTCAGCTGTTCAGCACTGAGGAAACGTGAACTTTTACAAACGCTCAGCTGTGTCTGTAATCAAACCTCTGTAACTCTGCTTCAGCAGCATCAGCTCATGTTCACGTGTTGATTCATGGTTTGCTTCAGTTTTTGTTCTACTGCAGAACATTTTAAGGTTATTTGCTATAAAAAGCCAGAACATCTGCTTCATGTTCGTCTGTTTGATCCTCCTTTGACACAAAGGCCTCTGCTGTGACGCTCACACCTCTGATGAAGTCTCACAGTGTCAGCTTCGGTTTAATATGTGGATATTAAATATGGATAAGTACTGATGAATGAATGAATATTTCTGACCGTCTGAGTCTGAATTCAATCAAATTGAACACAGAAGTCGACGTCGATAGCCAGCCCTACCACGCAGAGCTGGAAACAGGTTTATTTTACACAGTCTGCAGGAAAACAAAGGCTTTGATTGTTCCTGCTGAGAAAACCTGTGGTTGGTGTCAGACCTGACAACATGAAGTTACAGGTGTTCATGTTGAAAGGTCACAACCCAACAATGAGCAGCTGTTGGTGTTCTGTTACAAACTCTACTGTTTTTACTGATTGATGCTCACTGCGGTCCACAGCCTTTACCTGATGAGTGAAACTGAGCTCAGGTGAAATCTTTTGATCCTGTTCAGCCAGTTTGACTGTAGGTTCCTGTAAGCTTGGAGTTCCTGCATTCCCTGGAGTTTTACAGGAAAGCAGAAAATACTCCAGATACCTCAGAAGCCACAGCTCTGCATTGATGTCGTTCTTCGGCTGTTTGAGGTTCTGTTTCCATTGATACTGTTTCACTGACCCAACGCATCTCTTTCCAGCAGCAGACCACAGAGTGAAGAATGTATTAAAATCTCTTTTATTTACAAAAAAGGTCATGTTTCTATTTAATTGTATGTCCTGCATCGTGCCACTGGTAGATCCACCCCTGCAGTCCAGATCACTGTCGCTCTCTTTGCAGCTATTCGCCCACACGTACCCACTCTGTATGACATCGTGATATCCTCGCTGTAGATCCTGCTGAGGTGGATCACTGAGGCAGCGTCTTGTATCTCTGCCTGAAATGCACAGACAGTTCATGTTGAAAGGTCACAACCCAACAATGAGCAGCTGTTGGTGTTCTGACATGAAGAAACCACACAGACAGTAAAGTACAAACCGTTGTACAAAGTACAACGGTCACTACATCCCTAAATCTGCATACTGTCAATTCAGTTCAGTGTATTTGTATATAGCCAAATCACAACAACAGTCGGCTTTATATTGTGAGAGCACATCAACAGCTGGATCCGCTGGAAGAGTGGTGTCATGGATCTGGGTCATGTGACCCAGCCTTTTAGTTCATGGTGTTTTTTGGCCTGTAGTAAAATTTGGGTTTTCTATTTTTTGAGTATCGTGTTCTCTTTATTGTTTAGTTATATTTCCATTTCCTGTTGTCCTGTCGTGATGTCACGTCTCCCCTTCCTGCGTGTTGGCCATCCTGAGTGAGGGGAGGGAGCAGGACACTGACACGCTGCTGGAGAACGCCTGTGTGATGACCTGTATGATGACCCGTGTGATGACCTGTGTGATGACCTGTGTGATGGCCTGTATGATGACCTGTGTGATGACCTGTATGATGACCTGTATGATGACCTGTATGATGACCTGTGTGATGACCTGTATGATGACCTGTATGATGACCTGTATGATGACCTGTGTGATGACCTGTATGATGACCTGTATGATGACCTGTGTGATGACCTGTATGATGACCTGTATGATGACCTGTGTGATGACCTGTATGATGACCTGTATGATGACCTGTGTGATGACCTGTATGATGACCTGTATGATGACCTGTGTGATGACCTGTGTGATGACCTGTATGATGACCTGTGTGATGACCTGTGTGATGACCTGTATGATGACCTGTGTGATGACCTGTGTGATGACCTGTATGATGACCTGTGTGATGACCTGTATGATGACCTGTATGATGACCTGTGTGATGACCTGTATGATGACCTGTATGATGACCTGTGTGATGACCTGTGTGATGACCTGTATGATGACCTGTGTGATGACCTGTGTGATGACCTGTGTGATGACCTGTATGATGACCTGTATGATGACCTGTGTGATGACCTGTATGATGACCTGTATGATGACCTGT
The DNA here is from genome assembly GCF_056152115.1 of Neolamprologus brichardi. Taxonomy (NCBI): domain Eukaryota; kingdom Metazoa; phylum Chordata; class Actinopteri; order Cichliformes; family Cichlidae; genus Neolamprologus; species Neolamprologus brichardi. The sequence continues at coordinate 34,401,771 of NC_142113.1, read as the reverse complement.
GTGATGACCTGTATGATGACCTGTATGATGACCTGTGTGATGACCTGTATGATGACCTGTGTGATGACCTGTGTGATGATCTGTATGATGACCCGTGTGATGACCTGTATGATGACCTGTGTGATGACCTGTGTGATGATCTGTATGATGACCCGTGTGATGACCTGTATGATGACCTGTGTGATGACCCGTGTGATGATCTGTATGATGACCCGTGTGATGACCTGTATGATGACCTGTGTGATGACCTGTGTGATGACCTGTATGATGACCTGTATGATGACCTGTATGATGACCTGTGTGATGACCTGTGTGATGACCTGTGTGATGACCTGTATGATGACCTGTGTGATGACCTGTGTGATGACCTGTTTGATGACCTGTGTGATGACCTGTGTGATGATCTGTATGATGACCTGTGTGATGACCTGTATGATGACCTGTATGATGACCTGTGTGATGACCTGTGTGATGACCTGTATGATGACCTGTATGATGACCTGTGTGATGACCTGTGTGATGACCTGTGTGATGATCTGTATGATGACCTGTGTGATGACCTGTGTGATGACCTGTTTGATGACCTGTGTGATGACCTGTGTGATGACCTGTATGATGACCTGTATGATGACCTGTGTGATGACCTGTATGATGACCTGTATGATGACCTGTGTGATGACCTGTGTGATGACCTGTGTGATGATCTGTATGATGACCCGTGTGATGACCTGTGTGATGACCTGTGTGATGATCTGTATGATGACCTGTATGATGACCTGTATGATGACCTGTATGATGACCTGTGTGATGACCTGTATGATGACCTGTATGATGACCTGTATGATGACCTGTGTGATGACCTGTGTGATGATCTGTATGATGACCTGTATGATGACCTGTATGATGACCTGTATGATGACCTGTGTGATGACCTGTATGATGACCTGTGTGATGATCTGTATGATGACCTGTATGATGACCTGTATGATGACCTGTGTGATGACCTGTGTGATGACCTGTGTGATGACCTGTATGATGACCTGTGTGATGACCTGTATGATGACCTGTGTGATGACCTGTATGATGACCTGTATGATGACCTGTATGATGACCTGTATGATGACCTGTGTGATGACCTGTGTGATGACCTGTGTGATGACCTGTATGATGACCTGTGTGATGATCTGTATGATGACCTGTATGATGACCCGTGTGATGACCTGTATGATGACCTGTGTGATGATCTGTATGATGACCTGTATGATGACCTGTATGATGACCTGTATGATGACCTGTGTGATGACCTGTATGATGACCTGTATGATGACCTGTGTGATGACCTGTGTGATGACCTGTATGATGACCTGTGTGATGACCTGTATGATGACCTGTGTGATGATCTGTATGATGACCTGTATGATGACCTGTATGATGACCCGTGTGATGACCTGTATGATGACCTGTGTGATGATCTGTATGATGACCTGTATGATGACCTGTATGATGACCTGTATGATGACCTGTGTGATGACCTGTGTGATGACCTGTATGATGACCTGTGTGATGACCTGTATGATGACCTGTGTGATGACCTGTATGATGACCTGTATGATGACCTGTATGATGACCTGTATGATGACCTGTGTGATGACCTGTGTGATGACCTGTGTGATGACCTGTATGATGACCTGTGTGATGATCTGTATGATGACCTGTATGATGACCCGTGTGATGACCTGTATGATGACCTGTGTGATGATCTGTATGATGACCTGTATGATGACCTGTATGATGACCTGTATGATGACCTGTGTGATGACCTGTATGATGACCTGTATGATGACCTGTGTGATGACCTGTGTGATGACCTGTGTGATGACCTGTATGATGACCTGTGTGATGACCCGTGTGATGATCTGTGTGATGACCTGTATGATGACCTGTATGATGACCTGTATGATGACCTGTGTGATGACCTGTGTGATGATCTGTATGATGACCCGTGTGATGACCTGTATGATGACCTGTGTGATGACCCGTGTGATGATCTGTGTGATGACCCGTGTGATGACCTGTATGATGACCCGTGTGATGACCTGTATGATGACCCGTGTGATGACCTGTGTGATGACCTGTGTGATGACCTGTGTGATGACCTGTGTGATGACCTGGGAGTCCCACTAACGCTGTCTGTTTATGTTCTCCAGGAGATGCAGTGAGAGATGAGTTCCCACACCTGAGGATTGTGCTTGTTGGGAAAACTGGAGTTGGGAAGAGTGCATCAGGAAACACCATCTTAGGAAAAACAGCCTTTGAGTCTGTAACTTCTTTTTCTTCATCAGTAGTTGGGTGTCGCAAAGTAACAGGGCAGGTGGATGGTCACATCGTGGATGTAGTTGACACTCCGGGTCTGTTTGACACCCTACTGACTCAGGAGCAGGTGAAGACGGAGATCGTTAAATGCGTCTCCTTTATTGCTCCCGGTCCTCACGTGTTCCTGGTTGTGATCCAGATCGGCAGGTTTACAAAAGCAGAAGAAGAAACGATGAAAATCCTTCAGAAGATATTTGGAGTGGATGCAGGCTGTTACACCATAGTCTTGTTCACGTATGGAGACAATCTGCCAAACGGAGTCGACATCGACAAATCAATCAGTGGAAATCGGCCTCTGCATCGCTTCATCAATCAGTGCGGAGGAAGATATCATGTTTTTAACAACAAGAGTGAGGATCGCTCTCAGGTCAAAGAGCTGCTGGAGAAGATCAACACCATGGTTCAGACAAATGGAGCAACATACTACACCAATGACATGCTGCAGGAAGCTGAGAGAGCCATCAGAGAAGAGATGGAACGACTTCAGAGAGAAAATCCAGACATGGGAGAAGAAGAAGCGAGAAGTCGGGCACAGACGAAGAACAAGATCCTGAGGGCTGCTGGGATAGGAGCGGGCCTCGGGAGCATTTTAGGTCCAGTGGGAGCAGCACTGGGAGCAGCACTGGGAGCAGCAGTCGTAGCAGCAAAGGAGAAAAAATGTGTCACACAATAAAATAAAGAACGTTTGATCACATTTTGATAATTATTGGTCATTAATGGCACACACAAGACCTGTTAGTCCACGGTAGTTTATCATATTGTGTAATACGTCATCTAAGAGCTGTATAACATGAGCCTGTATACACACGATCTCCTGAACATCTTTGGTTCCTGGGTGACGAGCTTTTTCCTCCATTGCTTAAATAAAACATTTTCCTGAATTTTCTATATTTAACACAAACCTTTGATCCATCTGACTCATGCTGGTCCAGGTCTCAGGGACCGAGTCTGGTCTGTACAGAGACTGCCACACCTCTCTATCCCAGCTACATCCTCCTGATGGTCTGGAGGAAAAGCTGCAGCATCCCCAAGCTAGCTGAGATGGACTTCCATGACCTCCTCCCAGTCGGACATGCCCAGACCTTAGAGAGCAGGCTGGATTAGCAGCAGCTTTGCTCAGGACGAGCTCGGAGGTTCTGACTATCAGGGGCAGCTGACATGGTCTCCAGTCACAAACTGATTAAAAATAAAATACTGTTCACAAATGCAAAGTTTGAAAACAATATTTTCTTTAACTTTAAAGTATAATAAATACTTACACTTAAATGATGCAAATATCAATAAATGTTGGTATATAATGTGTTCAGGTGTTTATAAATATTGTTATCATCTGTATTACTGTCATTACTTCATAAACACACTCTGTGCAGTAAACCTGTGAGACAGTGTTTTCCTCCTTCCTCATTTTATTTTTCATATTTAGCAGACAAGCATTTTTCAGACCGTCAAACAAACTATCAGCACTGTTTCCTCCATGTGTGAATAACTGTGGTTCCCACTGTGGTTCTCTGGAGTGCCACAGCCTGAGGAACGTTCCTGTAACCCCGACCACACCTGTGCTTCAGCAGGTGTGGCAGCAATCGGGCGTGGGTGTGGCAGAGAAACTGAACTCTTCAGAAACTGTCATATTTTTCACTGTAGTTTCTTAGTCTTCCCTGAGAACTTGAAAGAAGAATCAGCAGCACATTCTCACACAGGGCCAGGTACGTTTGGATTACCTTTCCCTTTAATAAACAAAAAGATTGTTTAAAAACTGATGGTTGTTTGTTTGTTTTTCTTGAACATCCTAAAATAATACAACAACAAGTCTCAGGAGCCTGAAAAGAAAAGCGTCTGGACTTCTTTAAGTTGCTTGAAGACGTTTCACCTTCATCCGAGAGGCTTCTTCAGTTCTAAGGTCAAATGGTGGAGAGTCCCAGATTTAAACCTAGTGGGAGTTTCCCCCCACAGAGGGACAAAAGGACCCCCTGATGATCCTCTAATCGCCTGAGCCAAGGTGTGAAACTGGGTGTGGGTCCCAATCAGCCAGAGTTTCGGGTGAGTTCATTGTGAAACCTGGCCCCACCTTATCATGTGAATTCCTGAGGTCAGATGGCCCAGGATGTGAGTGGGCGTTAAGGCGTCTGAGGAGGGAACTCAAACCTGGATTATAGATGGCAGAGAGTTGGTGTCGTAAACCACCGCCTCTGTTCAAAGATGGTCGCTCACAGTGGACATAGATGCTTCTTTCACTCCTCTTTCAAACCATCTGTCCTCTCTGTCCAAAATGTGAACATTGGCATCCTCGAAAGAGTGTCCTTTATCCTTAAGATGCAGATGGACAGCTGAGTCTTGTCCTGTGGAGGTGGCTCTTCTGTGTTGTGCCATGCGCTTGTGAAGTGGCTGTTTGGTCTCTCCGATGTAGAGGTCTGGGCATTCCTTGCTGCTGTACAGCAAACACCACATTGTTAAGTCTGTGTTTTGGAGTTTTGTGGGAGTCAAAGAGGAGGTACTGGTCCGTGTGTGTGGGCTTCAGGTAAACTTCAGTGTGGAGGTTTCCATTCTCTTCACAGTCCAGGAATGGCAAACCAGGGAAGACAGAAAGGATAAGTTTGCCATTTAGGCTGAGAGGTGAAACTTCTTCAAGAAACTTAAAGAAGTCCAGACGCTTCTCTTTCCAAGCTCCTTAGACTACGATGACCTGAATGACTGAGAACCTTCACAGACAATATAACAACAACAAAGAACAGAAAAAAACACAATCAAAACACACACGAGGAGAACAGAGATCAGATTCCTAAAAATAACTGAACATGTTCAGAAATGTCAGCGTGACACAGAAGAAGAAACACATACCAGCTCCCCGTGTTCACAGCACTGATCCAGACAGTTTTAACTGGATTCTGTGTGGTTGACTTTTCCTATTAAAACTTCTATTTGGCAGCGAGTCATGTTTCAGCAGAGCATGGCCTGAGGATCTGAGGGCAGACCATAGCAACCTCCCTGAACAGGTCCAGTAACCATCACAGTGGCGACATCCAAGAAAGGGTCTCCAGCAGGGGCAATTTTAGCCCATTTTTGGGGGTGCTAAAGCACCCCCAAAATGAATCAAAGCACCCCCAAAGATTTCTTACTTTTTTTTGACAATATTTTCTGTTCGGGTGACACACTACTAAAAATATAAAAAGCATACAGTACTGTACTTGTATGAGACGTAACATTTTAACATCAAAAGTATAGATAACCCCCCCATCCCAAAATGGTTTGTTCCAGCTCTCCCCTACTCTGACTCTAGCGCTCTTGCTGCCAGAGCGATGGTGGCTGAGACGTAGCAGAGCGGAGGTGTAAGTGTCTGGCTTAAAACAGGACATGTTAGCTGCATTTAACCTTCAGTTACTCTTTATATAGTTAGGTAGGAGTCACACCATGTTTCTTTTTAGCTGAAAAACATTACACCAGGTAACCCTCAGTGTTGAAAACGTGTTTTCCAACGATGTTTGCTACCCTACAATCCGTCCTGCTCTGTAGTAAAATTCAGCGACATTTGACCGTCCTGTTGCTCCCATTGAAATGTATACAGCCTATTTAAAATCTAAAACTTTAAATTGTCCGCAGCCTGCTGTTGTTACCACTGTCCTGTTTGAAATGGATACTAACTAGCTAACTGACTGAATGCCCACTAACCTTATAACTCCTGTTGTGTGTGTGTGTGTGTGTGTGTGTGTGTGTGTGTGTGTGTGTGTGTGTGTGTGTGTGTGTGTGTGTGTGTGTGTGTGTGTGTGTGTGTGTACAGAGAGACAGCCAGGTTCATAATGGATATAAGGAAGTTTTTTCAAAAAAAGGAGCCACATTCAGGTAAAAGTGTAAAATCAAATGATCCATCAATCAAGAATAATGTTGGATCAGTGTTTCAATGTTTATATCTTTTATTAGATGTTCATGTGGTTTGGTTATTTTCCTTATGGTTGAAAGTAGACTGAGAGTGGACTTTTTTATTAGTGATCTTATTAGAATTTTTTTCATATTAATGTAATTTTTCATCTAATTGAATACAATCTATTTGTGTATGATTGTCAGTCCAAAGAGGGAGAGAGGAAAGAGGGGACATGAGGAGAAAGTACAAGGTCAGGAAGAACCAGGTAAGAAAACAGACTGGGAGCAGTGACAGGCACAACAGAAACTGTTAAACTGGCAAAGAAAAAAAAAAAACTAATTTTACTCACATAATCTGGAAGTTGTGTCCTCACTATATTAAAGCTGCTATACAGAATCTGCAAAACAAACTGGTTTGAAACATTTTTGACCCTCTTTAACAACATTCCAACATAACATTATAATGGATTAAAATTAATGATATATTTTTATGTGGTTCAGCCACAACTCTACTAAAACCTCAGCCAGTAATAGGTAGGCCAACTTTTGGACCGTCCAGTTGTTTGTATGACTGCTGCAGTACGTACATTACATTTGCACACTATCAGAAAGTGCCAAACAGCCCTGGTGGAGTGAGGAGCTGTAAAGAGAAGCAGATGCTCTGTTTATATTCTAAAAAAGTTTTAAGCTTGTTTCAAAGATTCTGTACAGCAGCTTTAAATGTTTTCTAAAAGCACACAGACACTTATCAGTGTTTCTCAAACTTTTTACAGTGTGTACCACCTGATAAAATGTCAAGCTCTCCTAAGGACCACTATGAAAGCATGAAAGTCATAAATCTTACAACACAAAATTATTATTATTAAATTAGTAAAATTAGTATCTGCAATAAAGATTTTTTCATACATTGTATACATTCTACCACAGGCAAAGTTGCCTCCATTTTTATAGTTTTTATTAATATTTTGTAATAATTTATTCTGTTTTGGGAGAGTTTTTTTATGTATCTGTATTATATTATACATACACATTAAAAGTGAATATCTGTCCAAAAAATGCACTCAGTTTACTTTTTACTCACTATGAGCATCATTCATTATTCTCCCCCAGTAATTAAGGTTAGGATTTTTTTCTATTCCAATCCATTCTTCTTTTGCAGCATTTAAATAACCTTTATCAGATTTGATGGTTTTGTTACAGACAAAAGTGTTTTGCTTTTCTTTCACCAGTGTGGGGATTAAATTGTGTTAAAATGTACAAAACAGTGATGTCATGTTTTGTGACCCAGGCACAGAGAGACTTGATGAATTTAAGAATCTTGTGATTTAATAAAGAAATTTGCAGACTTGCACAGAGATGGTAAAATTATGATGACTGATAACGGAGACGAAGACAACAGACGATGAGGACAGGGAGGAACAGGGGTTTAAATGCACCAAAGTGACAGTCAGAGAGAACTCTGGACAACATTTAAGGATGCAGGGACTGACAGAGACAGGTTTATCTTGTCTGGCTGGGCAGCTCTCTGGGTGCTCAGCACCCCCAAAGCTCTGATCCTAGAATCGCCCCTGGTCTCCAGTATGAAGAGTTGGACAGCACCAGGCCCCGACATGGTTCACGCCTACAGGCTGAAGAAGCTGACTGCACTCCACGAGCGCCTGGCAGCACAAATGAATCAGCTGCTAGTTGAGGAGAGACACCCAGAATGGCTAACCGAAGGTCGGACGGTCCTGATCCTCAAGGACCCCCAGAAGGGACTGGTCCCCTCCAACTACCGACCAATAACCTGCCTTAGCACCACGTGGAAGCTCCTGTCAGGCATCATAGCGGCTAAGATGAACAGGCACATGGGTCAATACATGAGCGGGACACAGAAAGGAATTGGCAAGAATACCAGAGGCGCAAAACACCAGCTACTGGTAGACAGAACAGTCAGCCGAGACTGCAGGACCAGGCTGACCAACCTGTGCACTGCCTGGATTGATTACAAGAAGGCCTATGACTCAATGCCTAGAACTATATAAAAGCAACAGGACCCTGAGAGCCTTCATCAGGAACTCAATGGGGATGTGGTGTACAACACTGGAGGCCAACCTCAAGCCCATAGCACAAGTCACCATCAAGTGCGGGATCTACCAAGGAGATGCTCTGTCCCCACTGCTGTTCTGCATAGGCCTGAACCTCCTCAGTGAGATCATTAACAAGACTGGCTACGGATACCGACTACGGAACGGAGCAGTTGTCAGCCACCTCCTGTACATGGATGACATCAAGCTGTATGCCAAGAGTGAACGAGACATCGATTCACTGATCCACACTACCAGGATATACAGCAATGACATTGGAATGTCGTTCGGGCTGGAGAAGTGTAGTCGGATGATAACAAAGAGAGGGAAGGTAGTCAGAACTGAGGGGATTGAACTACCAGAAGGCAACATTGCAGACATAGAGGACAGTTACAAGTACCTGGGGATCCCGCAGGCAAATGGGAACCATGAAGAGGCCGCTAGAAAAGCTGCAACCACCAAGTACCTGCAGAGGGTCAGGCAAGTCCTGAGGAGTCAGTTGAACGGTAAGAACAAGATCCAGGCCATCAACACGTACACCCTGCCTGTGATCAGGTACCCTGCTGGGGTAATAGGCTGGCCAAAGGAGGAGATAGAAGCCACTGACATCAAGACATCAAGACAAAAAAGCTCCTGACCACACATGGAGGGTTTCACCCCAAGTCCAGCACCCTGAGGCTGTACGCTAAGCGGAAGGAAGGAGGCCGGGGACTGGTGAGTGTCAGCACCACAGTCCAGGATGAGACAACGAACATCCACGAGCTTCTTGGAGAAGCTCATGGCTCTGCAATATAGATGAGATATTGGAGCAGAAGAACGGTAATTGAGAGAAGTGAGAGCCCTGGTGACCAGTGACGGACATTAGACCTACTTTAAAAATTGGATGCAGTTGTTTCCATTAAACCCAAACATTCACCATCTTGGCCCCCTTGGCACCAGCTGGATACTCAAGGCAAAAGCTGACGGGAATAAGAAAATTCTCCCTTAGATAACGAGAGTGTGTTGTGACTCCTCCCCCTCATTCAAGGTCGCCCGCGTTGACTGAAGATTGTTGACTTTTGCCTAACTGGGTGAAGGGACACTTTCTCTTGGCTGAACACACATACACACAAACTGTCCGCGTGCTCAGTGAATACCTCAGGCAGCAGAAACCCAAGAAAGAGGAGGAAGATGAGGAACCATCATGGAAGGACAGGCCCCTGCACGGTATGTACCACCGGCAGATAGAGGAGGTGGCTGATATCCAGAAATCCTACCAGTGGCTGGACAAAGCTGGACTGAATATGACCAAATATGGCCTGGAAGTCCTGAGGTCAAAATGGGAGACGCCCCCAAGGGTGATGGAGAATGACTGAGCTAAGATCCTGTGGGACTTCCAGATACAGACGGACAAAATGGTGGTGGCTAACCAACCGGACATAGTGGTGGTAGACAAACAGAAGAAGACGGCCGTAGTGATCGATGTAGCGGTTCTGAATGACAGCAACATCAGGAAGAAGGAACACGAGAAGCTGGAGAAATACCAAGGGCTCAGAGAAGAGCTCGAGAGGATGTGGAGGGTGAAGGTGACGGTGGTCCCCGTGGTAATCGGAGCACTCGATGCGGTGACTCCCAAGCTAGGCGAGTGGCTCCAGCAGATCCCGGGAACAACATCAGAGATCTCTGTCCAGAAGAGTGCAGTCCTGGGAACAGCTAAGATACTGCAGGACCCTCAAGCTCCCAGGCCTCTGGTAGAGGACCCGAGCTGGAAGGGTTGACCGCCCGCAGGGGCGAGTGGGGAATTTTATAGTATATATATAACAAAAACCTTTTTGTCTGTTACTGCGCAACATGGAAACACTTCTAGTTGTGTGGATAGTGTTAAGTGTTGCATTTATCTGCATGTGGCTGTATAACCTCCCACCGTTACATCATTAAGGGAGGAACCATGATCAGATTACAGCACACAGGTGAAATCCAGTTATTCACCAACAGGAAACAAAGAGAGCAACATGCACTGCACAGGTCAGTGCCTTTACAGCTCTGATACTGATTTACTGCTCAGACAAACTTTGCATGAATATACTAAAGTTCATATAAGCTTAAGACCCACCTGTTTAACCAAACCTTGATTCTTTGTGCATCTTCACACCGTGTCCTCCTTTTTCCTTTTATTGAAAATGTTTCATAGATACAAAGATGAAAGTACAGAAGGTAATGCTGTTTAGCCAGTTTGACTAAGTTCTCGTAAGGTTTGAGCAAATTGTGTTTACCTTTCTCTTCCTTGTTTTTTTTAACAATGTGATGGTTTCTGAATGGTATGGTGTTTAAATTTGAGTCATTTCCTGTTTTATTTTGGTAGGCATTGGTCCTTCTTTATTACTCTAAGTTTTATTTTCTCCCTTTCTGGGTTTCCCCTTCTTGGCAGCTGTCTGACCCGATGGTGACCAATCAGTTTATACACCCTATAAACCGATCTTGAACCTTGAACCTGTCAAGATGAGTGTAATGAAGATGGATGATAAGGTCTGGGGAAAATGCCCTGAAAACTTATGTAAGGCAAGTGATGAATATCATAGAGAGCACAAAATAGTGTAAACTGACACACTGATCAAAGTAAGATATGAATAATCTAGTTATATAGTTTTTAAAGAGAAAGATTTGGTCACAAATCAGGAAACAGTTGCAGCTTAAAGCTAAAATTAAGGACATTTAAAGTCACATTTTAGAAGTTGCATAACACAAAGAGGAGGAGTTGGTGATAATACAACGGAGTCCCAGCAGAGCCCGTGTGTGTGTGTGCACGTGTGTGTGTGTGTGTGTGTGTGTGTGTGTCATCAGCTTTGTCTGTCTGTCTCTATTATTACTGCTTTACGCTCTACACCTGGTTGCTTCGTTTTGTGTTGTTCTGTTTTGGTGTTTGTAAGACATTTAAAAAGAAAGTTTAAAAAACTCTTTGGGTTTCCAAAGGATCTTTTGGAGTGGTTGAATTTTAATTAGATCTAAAAATTTGAATCTACAAATGGTTGGACAAAGTGCACCAACAATATCGATATAATAGACTCCAATTTGTTCATGGGTTAGCATGTCTTTATCCTGTCTTCCTTCTCTCACCCCAACCAATCACAGCAGATGGCCCCGCCCCTCCCTGAGCCTGGTTCTGCTGGAGGTTTCTTCCTGTTAAAAGGGAGTTTTTCCTTCCCACTGTCGCCAAAGTGCTGCTCATAGGGGGTCATATGATTGTCGGGTTTTCTCTCTAGCTATTATTGTAGGCTCTACTGTACAATGTAAAGCGCCTTGAGGTGACTGTTGTGGTGATTTGGCGCTGTGTAAATAAAATTGAATTGAATTGAAATACAGACAGTGTTTTGTGACAACTTCCTGTTATCCACTGCTTTTCCCCTGAGTTTCCCAGACATCAAACAACTGGCTCAAATTATACCTGACCTGCGAGCGAGTCCAAAGTTTGGAATGTCGGTCAAAGAGAGTTTGGCCATTCATTTGGAATGCCTCGCTTCCTGGTATTCCCAGCAGAAACAGGTGCCCTCGTCGTTGTTGTCACACCACACCTCACAACTGTAGATTTTGTGACTCCTAGTATTGTAGCAGTTTCTCAGATGTTTTTTTTCTGTTTTGGCAGATTAAGGGTGGCTTATTTCACCTGCATGGAGAGCTCCTTTGACGGCATGATGTCTGTTCACAGCAAAATCTTTTATTTCATTGTTTTTGTTTGTTAACAACTTGAAAACTGTCAGTGTGACAACAGTAAAGAGAGCCTATAACTCAATAACTTCAGCAAGTTAGAATGAATAAACGACTCTTATAAATGTGCTGTGTCTCATTATGAGTGATAATCAGCACCACCTTCACCATTTGCATGTTTCATATTCATGTGTTTGTCTAAAAGGAGGATTTTACTCTACAAGCTCGTGTCCAGCTATTCTGTGATCAGCTGCTGCTGCTGATTAGTACACTAAAGGGTGACACAGTGACGTCAGACCTGGTTTCCTGCACAGATGTGGGAACAGCTGGCAGAGCTGCTTCATGATGACATCAACGAGTCACACAAACAGGAACAAAGATGCAACACTTTCAGAACCTCGGGAGAAAATAAGTGAAGAATTTTATTTTCGATAATTCATCGATCAGTGATTTGAAGGAGGAAAAAAACCCTGTCACGTGACTTTGTGTTTCCCTGCTAACAACATGGCTGCGGAGGATCTGCCGTCTGAGTTTGACGTGGTCATTCTGGGCACAGGTACTCCAACACCTGGTTTTAGGCTGTCTTCTAACCCGGACCATGTCGTGGCCGGGGCTCGGTCCGAAACATCCCGGGATCCCGGTGTAAACCGGACAAAGCAGGGGTATGAGTAGGGATTAGCTTGCAGCTAACGGCCAGTGCATTTTCAATAGCAGCGGCTAGCCGTTAACCCTCGGTCAGCGGTTAGCCCCTGGATGCAGACATAGACTCAGCGCCCATAAGAGATATTTTTAATAAATGTCTGATCACTCATTGATCACTTTAATAGGCAGGACAGCGGCTGTTGGGTTGACGCTAACGTTAGGTCCTTTAGCTTTTATCAGGGTTAGCTCGCAGTGCCGCTAACAGAGGCTAGCACTCCTAACATCCATCTGTTTCTTATGGATAGGAAGCTAACGGCTAGGCTAAGTGATGCTAACTGTGTTTGTGTGTCAGCATGAATCAGCTGTCTGTGTGAGTTATGGTATCGGAACTGAACCACGGAACCACTTTGAGTCCTAATGATCGACAGTCAATATTTAGGGTTTACTTTCATAATTATCAGTAGCAAAGTGATCACATGTTATCAATAACCTGATCGATACAGGATCAGTGCCTTCTTCTCTCCTTATCTCCTGTCCTTCATTTGTCTCTCGTTTGTTTCCCTCATCTGCTTGTTTCCTTTTTCTTTCCAAATTCCTTGTTTCCTTTCTTCCGTTTCCTGACCTTGTTTCCTTGTCTCCTGCTCTTGTTTCTGTCCTGTCCTTGTTTCTAATTGTTCCCTCTCCTCTATTCCCTGTTTTCTTTCCTTGGTTCTTGTCCCCTTGTCTCCTCTTCTTGTTTTTTCTCTGCTATCTTGACTCGTTGTCTCCTTGTTTCCTCTCTCCTTGTGTCCTCCTCTCATGTAACTTCTTGTCTCTTTTCCTTGTTTTTCTTCCTAATTGTGCCTCCTAGACATCTTTTTGTCTCCTCTCCTTCTGCTCTGTCCTTATTGTTTCTCCTTGTTCATTCCCTCCTCTGGTATCTCTCCTTGTTTTGTCTCCTTGACTTTTCTCCTTGTTTCCTTTCCTGTTATTATTGATGATAGATTTTGTGTGCAGGTTGTGCTGAGGCCTGGTTTCTGTCTCCTTGTTTCCTTTCCTAGCTTTTCCTCCTTATGTCCCCTTACTCCTGTTGCCTGCTGCTGCTTATTGATTATTGATTATTGATTGTGTGATCAGGTCTTGCTGAGTCGGTGGTGGCAGCCGCGTGTTCCAGAGTTGGACAGAGAGTTCTTCACGTCGACAGGTCATTACTTATTCATCAAGAACACTCACTGATTAATAATCAATGTTATCAATTACAGAATGTTTTCAAAGGTGAGGTAAAAATCAATAAGTTTCTGCTGAATTGATGTATTTGTATATTGATAACTGAGGGCGTTGCTATAGAAACGCCTTCACATTACAGCAATAAAATATTTTATCAGTGATAGATCGATCAGTTAGATCAATTGATTGATGTCAGTGTCAGAATAAGAGCATAGAGCGATGCTTTTATTGTGGAAGTGACAGCTTCCTGTGTGTCTTTAGGCGGAGCTACTATGCAGCCAATTGGGCGAGCTTCACCTTCAACGCTCTGCTCACCTGGATACAGGAGCATCAAGTAAGCGTTACTGATTGTCAGGTTGTTGATTTGGTGGGCGGGGCCAGATGCCCAACAGGAAGTCATCAGTGACAGTTTCCTGTGTGTTTGTAGGCAGAGTCTCTGTCAGAGGAGGTCCAGGATCGGTCGAGCTTGGTGGAAGAAGGGGAGGAGCTGATCTACCTGTCAGGCTCAGACTCCGCCTCCATCAGTAACCTGCAGGTGTTCTGCTACGTCAGGTAAACTCCTGCATACCTGTAAGGTCACATCAGTGAGAGATCAGTTTATTGATTAAGGTATCAATACGTCTCAGTGAGGAAGCCGAGGAGGAACCTCCAAACACCACAGAAGAAGAAGAGGCGGGAGCAGCAGGTGAAGACGCTGCTAAAGAGCCATCAGAGACCGAATCAGCAGGTCTGTCTTATATTGATCCTGTATCGACTCTCTGAGCTTTGATTAGCCGGTTTTAAACCAATCAGCTCTTTCAGGTTCAAAAGAAGAAGAAACAGGTGAGGCCGCTGAGGGAGACGAGCAGGTGAGGAAGAGCAGCCCTCCCCTGACGTTCACATCAATTCCTGATTGACCAGCTTCGAACAATAATAACTGCATACTTCCTCCAATCACAGGCTGCTCAGGAACAGGGGGAGGAGCCAGAAGCGGATCAGCCACAGCCCCCTGCTCCTCCCAGCCAATCAGAGCCAACCAGGAAGAAAATCAGCTACACCCAGCTGGTAAAGGAAGGACGCCGGTTCAACATCGACCTGGTTTCTAAGGTAACGTGACATCAGCACAGCAAAGGACAGTCCTCTCGGCCAATCGTGTCCCTCGGTGTATCCCACTGCTTTCTGATTGGTTGTTTGACCCGAGCTCCGTGTGCTTCATCTTATCGCCCTCCAGCTCATGTACTCTCGCGGCTCATTGGTCGACCTGCTCATCAAATCAAACGTCAGTCGCTATGCAGAGTTCAAGAACGTGACCAGGATACTGACCTATCGCCACGGCAGCGTGGAGCAGGTACGAGCTGTGTCGGTCATGTCTGCACGAGAACGACAGAAACAACAGTCGCACTCAGACGAGTGAAATCAACACAACAAGCACAGGTGTCATCACATCAGCACCTGCTGATCTCAGCCAAACCGATTTACTCAGGAACAAATAAAACACTGAAAAAAGCCAAACAATAACATTTTTAAGTTATCTAAGTGACTTATATATCATGTTTAACCTGAGTAGCGAAAGACTGCGGTGGGTTTGAAAACGCTTTGCCGGGAGTCCGGTGTTCTCACGGCTCTAGTTAGCCTAGCCCCCGGCTAGCTATCGAGCTAGTGGCTAACAGACGTCTCCAAAAACGTCGGAGCACTTTTGAAAATATGTGGTGTCTTGATAAACTGAGCAGATATTTGAGGTTTACACAGCTACATTCTCGCCTGAAAATATGTTAAACGTTTATTTTGTGACCCAGAAAGAATAATAAGAGTAATATTAAAACTAACTAGCTGCCGCCATTGTTGGAAACTGAGCTGGGCTGCGCTATGAATTCTGGGACACAGCTTCTTCTTCTTCTTCTTCTTCTTCTTCTTCTTCGGGGTTTAACGGCAGCTGGCATCCTTGTACATGCAGTGCTGCCATCTTCTGTTTCAGTCCGTTATTACACTCTTAAATCCTACTACTTATTCCTGCGTCTTTTGGGATCTTACAAAGCTTCAAACGACGCGTCGACTATTAAATCAGTCGTGATGATTTTGATAGTCGACTAATCGTGGCAGCCCTAATGTGTTTACCTGTCTGTGCTCACCTGTCTGCGCTCACCTGTCCGTCAGGTGCCCTGTAGCAGAGCAGACGTGTTTGCAAGCCGTCAGCTGTCTGTGGTTGAAAAGAGGAAGTTGATGCGTTTCCTGACTTCCTGTGTGGAGGAGACGGAGGAGCACCAAGGTGAGATGCCTCACCTGTCCACCTGCTGACATCATAAGGTCACTCTTACCAATATCAGATGATTGTGGGTAATGATGCACTTCCTCCCCATCCTCTAGCTTACAACGGTCGGCCATTTTTGGAGTTCCTTCGCGAGCAGCAGCTGGGCGACAACCTGCAGCACTTCCTGCTTCACTCCATTGCCATGGTGACAGAAGACACACTCACCGAGGTGGGGCTCGCCTCCACGCGCCACTTCCTGCGCTGCCTGGGTCGCTATGGCAACACTCCCTTTCTGTTTCCTGTGTACGGACTTGGAGAGATTCCCCAGTGTTTCTGCAGGTAAGAACCAGGATTACAGCACTACTGTGCTCAGCTAGCAGGCTACTACGAGCCCAGAGCTCACCTGTTGCGAGAACTGTTCGAGTTCTGATGTATTGAGTGTGACGTGGACGTGATGAAGCCACCGGAGTGACAAACGTGGTGAGTAACAGGTTACAGGTAACCAGGTACGTCGGTCAGGTGTCCGGGGAGGATCCGTCCTGAGTCTCGGCTCTGTTCTTCTGCAGGAGCAGCTCTGCATGATTCACGGGTCATAATAATCTTTCTTTGTCTGATGCTGGGCCTCTGTGCAGCTGCTTTAGCCCACTTCGTTCTGATTGGACAGCTTCTGGAAGCCTGCAGAGGGGCAGCAGCCAGTGCTTGGTGGTTCATGAGCTGATTCTACTTGTGTGATTATTTTAGTTTCATTAGCAGTTTTTTTCAGATGCTGAGTGGGCTCAGAGCAAAGGTCAAAGGTCATATGACAGATGCTGTTATCACACCTACACACACACACACACACACAGATTCCTGATTAAAGGAAAACAGAGCACTGTGTGTGTGATTTGGCTCGCCATCAAATAAATGAGAACACACACACGCTGTGATTAACACATGATGACACATTGATGTTACGCGTGTGTGTTAGCTCTGCGTGAGAAGGTCGACACAGTCTCTCACACACACACACACACACACACACACACACACACACACTTACAGCTGAGTGTGTGTGTGTGTTTAATGAGAGCCCTTTGCTCTGATTTATGGAGCAGCTGTAATTTCATTATGTTATTAATCTATGGCGGTGCTGGAGGGGGAGGGGCCAGTAATACAGACAGACAATTGGCTGAGACACCACGGTAACCACACCATCAGACATCCTGCTCCTTAATCCTTAATACTGCCTTAATAAAACTTTTATTTTGAAAGTCTCGCTGGAGGTCAGGAAGTGCATGTGGTGGCCACATACTTGTGCACAGACAGGTCACATGTTCTCCTGCGTGCTGATTGGCTCTTTGTTGTTGTGTGTTTCAGGATGAGTGCTGTGTTTGGAGGGATCTACTGCCTGAGACACTCGGTCAGCTGCCTGATTGTGGACAAGGACTCCAACAGGTACACCTGCCGTACCTGCAGTACTACAGTACTACAGTACTACAGTACTGTAGTACTGTAGTACTGTAGTACTGTCGGTGCTCTGTATAATTCTGCAGTACTGGTGCTGCTCTCTGTAGTACCTCAGCCAGTACTTGGCTCGACTTGGTTTTAAGTGTTTTGTCTAAGATAGCTGATGGTACTGGGTACTTTATTAGTACCTACTCAGCTGGGGGTCCGTGTGAGGTGAGTCAGGCTGACAGTGTGATGTCATCAGACTGTGAGTGATGTCACTGGATGGGTCACAAGAGCAACTCCATCACTAGAATCAAACCTCTGAGTAGAGCACAGTAGAGTAGACTGACTGACGGGTGAGAGGTCTCAGACTCAGCTTCCTGTCCAGCTGGCGTTTGGCCTTCGCTTCCTCCCCTCTGTTCTCTGCTCTGTTTAAAGTCTCGCTCACCGTTAACCTGCGCCGCGTCATGCTGGTCATACAAACAGCACTTCCTGTGGCATTTCAAATTAAATGTTTGTGACTGGATGTTTCAGGAGAAACTTTTGTTTCTTAAACTTCACAGTTTTTCAAATCTAAAGTTGACAGAGAGAAAAATCAAACATGGAAATATGTGTTTACATCACACACACATCCCTGTCCTCTGACTGTCTCCATGGTAACACATACACACAGACACACACACGCGTGCATCATGCTAACCTGCAGGGTGTGTTCGTTTGGTTTGGCCACGCCCCCGAGCGTCTCTGGTGATTTTAATTGGCCGCTGCTGTGAATCACTTCCTGCTTAGTTATTATCATTTGTGTTTAACCTTTAACTTAATTAAAGGCTGAACAAACAGCACTGATCACACAGGCTGCCACGGCAACCACTGTGTGTGTGTGTGTGTGTGTGTGTGTGTGTGTGTGTGTGTGTGTGTGAGAGAGGAACCTTCCTGTGCTGAGCTGTGATTGGACGATAATTTATGATCAGTAAAATATTCAATTTATGGAGAGGAAATGAACATCATAATTTAACCTCTGAGGCTCTTCATCAGCCCGCGGCCGCCTCCCCCTCCTCCTCCCCCTCCGCCTCCCCCTCCTCCCCCTCCTCTCTGATAGATGACTCCTCTCTGCACGCCTCCCTCTCTCTCTCTCTCTGTCAGTGTCTCTCTATCATTGTTTGCAGCCTCATCAGTTTTCTGATTAAATGATTGATTGACAGGCAGGTTTGTATATGGAAGGTCACACACGCACAGACACACACACGGCCTGTTAGCCTGTTAGCCTGTTAGCATCCCTCCTGGTAAATTAAAGTTATAAATCACAGGCGGCAGTAATCAGATTACTCTGGGTGAGCTGTTGGTTTCCTGTGTTCGTTCAGATTAAATCCGTGTCGTCTGTACTGAACCACAGACGACTGTATGAAGCTAAAATCAGACAGATGGTCGGTGGACTGTTTGTTCTGTTCACATCAGCTCGTTTTTATTCTGCACTGGTTCAAATGGAACCAGTCAGTCGCTCGACTGTGTTCAGCTGAAAGTCTTAAATGAGACAGATTCTTAATGGAGTTCTGAACTGAAGCTGGTGTTTCGTGGTTTCCTCCTGGGAGCTTCAGTTTGATCAGTGTGTTGATGAGAAAAGAGTTTCAGTTCCAGCTGAAAACAGGTCGTTGTGACTGATGATCCGTCTGGTTGTTCGTTACTGAGGAGTGAAAATGCTAACGCAGCTAAAAGGCGCTCTGACTGTGTGTGCAGGTTATGGATGAGGCCCGCGTGCATCATTATTCGCAGTAATCGGGTGGAGCTGTGTGGGGGCG